>NC_141025.1:26377500-26545000 GCF_052040795.2 Danio rerio | reverse complement strand
TCAGGCCCGCCATTGTGCCGAGGCCAGCTCAGGAAATGACGGACCAAATGGTGCTTTTCAATTGGTGTTCATTAACCGTAACTGCTGCAAACTAGATGTGACAATTCACAGTTATTTTATAAGTTTGATTATTCTACATTTAATGGGGTAACTCACCCAAAAATGTGATTACCTCATCATTTACTCTGCATCGTGTGGTTTTAAATCTTCATGAGTTTCTTTCTTATGTTGAAGATATTTTGAAGAATGTGGGTTGCTGGGATCCATAAACTTCCATACTAGGAAAAAAATACTGTGGAAGTCGATGGGTCCCAGCAACCAGCATTTTTCAAAATATCTGTCTTTTGTTGTCAACAGAAGAAAGAAACTCAAATAGGTTCTGATCAAGTGAAGTGTTTAATTGTGTTTCTTTTTTTGCATAGACTTACATGGAGTATAGGGACCAAAATGTATTAAGAGTGTATTTTTTTAATAGATTGATAGCTCACACAACTGTACACGTTAACCCTTATTTACTATTGGGGATGTTTTCATCCACTATTCAGGGTGTCCGCGGGGTCTTAAAAAGTATTAAAAGTTAAATCAACTGTGAGAAAATAAGGCCATTAAAAGGTATTAAAAAGTCTCAATCCCTTTTTTACGAGGTTTTAAATTTTGTTCAAGCGTTGTCCAAAGGGTTTGACTCCGAAAAAGCTTAAATATATTTATTTTCCTCAATTTGTCCGGGCTGGGTGTGTCGGGCCAGGCTCCTCTGTCCAGGTGATGTTATGTAATTTGCGACAAACGCAGTATGGTGATGTGACGCTCTCCACATGTAGCAAAATCATATAGCAGGGCCATTCAATTGGAGGCCGAATTTGGCCCACGAGGCAATTTGTTCCGACTTTCCAAATAGTGTGAGCAAGACATAAAAAATAAATTTAGTTCAGTCAAAAAACGGCCGCTATAGTTATGAAGTGACGTGTTGTTACTAATTGTTTACATGTCCAAGACTGTGATAAAAGAAATTCAGTCCACAATTATTTTTTTATATTAAAGCTCCAGTTCATTGGACCAATAAGCTCTAATAACTCAGTTATCAACTAATAATAACTCTAATACCTTTATTTCTGCAAGTGATTTAAGTCATGTGTTTGAACAGTACAATTATGGAAGCTTGTTTCTGCCACTGGATAAAATAGGCAATTGTGAATAGTGAATTTTTATACATATAAGATATAATTAGAATTGTAATTTGTGAACTTACAATTGCAAAATATAAACTAGTACATCTAAGACAAAATATCTTAAATCTTGCAATTTGATTATCTAACTAATTAGCAATTGAGACTTTTATAATAGTTTTTTTTTTTTGGTTAAAAGTTATTTAATCTGTCATATTCAGTGTCATAAAAAGATCTGAGCTTTGTCATTGAGTCAGTGTGGTTTTCCATTGGGCTGCAGTGATTGCTCTGTCAGTGAGCTAAAGCTGCTCAAGTTTCTTCTAATCTCAAAATAGCACCTGTAGAAAAGGTTAGGGATTACCTGTGTCACAATACAGCCCAATTAGTCACAATAATGTGTCATTTAAACCTCTATTATTGACTCCTAAATCAGTGAAGGACTTGAATGTTATCTCCTGTTATAAATCACTGCCAATAGATGTTCACAGGTGTAAATTAGTATTCTGAAATAGTTTACACTTTCATTAAAGTGGTTGGTCTTTCAAATAGAACAAAACATTCTGTTCTGCTGCGACATCCTTTTCTGAAGATGTAAATGGACCTCATTGTCTATTTGTTTAACAGATAGTGGGTATGTGAGAGAAATGCAATGCTTGACTTTCTAAAGCGATGACACAGAGGACATACTAAAGAACGTGGAGATGCCGAGGATCCTGGGATATACGTGTAATTGGAAACTGATCCACAGACATTCTAGGATGATAAGATTGAAGTCTCAGTGATTATGGGATGGCTTTGCCAAAGACACTGGTTTTATTTCATTGGCATAATTGACAATTCAAAGTCAAAGGCGATGATGAATCAAAACAGTGCACCATGACTTATACTTATCCTTTAACCATGTATTTAGAAATGTAAATTATTATATTCTTAAAAATTCATGATGGTGTATTTATGAAGATGTTTGTGCTGGATCTTGTCATCTACATATCAAACATAAAAAATTACTATAGGGGAGCTAAAAATTCTGACTTTAACTGTATATATATATATATATATATATATATATATATATATATATATATATATATATATATATATATATATATATATATATATATATATATATATACATATAAAACTAGATCGGTTTGTTTGTGGTAAGAACATGAACTGAACTAGAACAGACCCAGCTGCAAAAAGTACTGCGCCATTTTGGACTAGTCTGATGCACTGTGCAGTATATGATGTGGAGGAAAAATATTTGTTGACACCACTTTACCAACAATTATAAACAGAGAGAAAGAGAGGGGAAAACATTACCAGATGGATCATTGATAATATTTCCTGGAAGATCACAATGTCGCAGTCTATATAAATTAATTCACTCCTTCTCATGAAGTGATTGGTGATGCCCCTTTGCCATTTGCAATGCATTAAAAAAAATTTCCAGCCACAGCTGCGCTACATTGTCGAAATGTATAGTGTGTCTAAAGTGATGTGCACAAACTTTATACTATACTATACTATACTATACTATACTATACTATACTATACTATACTATACTATACTGTAATGTAATGTACTATACTATACTGTAATGTACTTTACTATACTGTACTGTAATGTACTATACTGTTATGTACTGTACTATACTATACTGTAATGTACTATACTATGCTACACTATACTATACTGTATGTACTATACTATACTATACTGTAATGTACTATACTATAATGTACTGTAATGTACTATACTATACTGTAATATACTATACTATACTATACTATACTGTAATGTACTTTACTATACAATACTATACTGTAATGTACTTTACTATACTATACAATACTATACTGTAATGTACTTTACTATACTATACTGTACTATACTATACTGTAATGTACTGTACTATACTATACTATACTATACTATACTATACTATACTATATAGATACAATCATCCAGCGCAGTCGTCCCTCCATAGTAAAAAGTAAATTTTGTATCTGCCTTTTTGTTTACTTGCGGTGAGTTCCATTGGCATTCGCATGTTAATTCTGACAAACCTAAAAGCAGTTTAGAAAATACGCTCAGTAACATCTGACCAATGAGTGATGTGGATTTTGTCATATGGCTGCATTTTGGTTCTTTTAAACTGGTTTGGACCAAAGCAATCAGTGTTGTGTGAAAAGGACCCCAAAACAATGTATCATTTGTTGCTCTTGGTCCGGGGCCAAAGATGTGAAAGCACCCTAAAAATCTGAGGAACAGAAAAATAAAATTAACTTTGATTTCGTCCAGACTTTAAAACTGCTCAATGAATAAAATCTATACAAGATAAGACACGCTGACATACTGTATGGCTTTGTTTCCTCAAATCAGAACATGATGGAGCCAAGCATGGCTTCAGTTGTGTAGTGTCTGAGAGCTCTGGCAGTGATCTGTCTCACTGATTCGATCAGGCTGCAAGAACACAGAGAACTGTCTCTCTGTGACTGGAGGTGTGAGGAGTCGAGGTCTGCCCGAAACTACAAACCATGTCCACTCACCAAGAGCACAAGAAAAGTGCTTCTCTCTCTGTATAGATCATATCCACTTGATAAGTAGTAACGTATGGAATACTGTTTCAGTTGGGGTACTTGACATACAGTACAGCAATTTATGACAACTGTTTAGTCATTGGTGTCTATTACAGTGTCTGGAATTGTTGGATCCTAGTCATTTAAAAAAATCAGTGACAGATATACTGTTGGTATTTACTTGTTTTACAGCCGCAGTAGTCATGTTTTTAATAATACAGAAAGCACTATAGATAGCATTAATAGCAAGGCAAGACCCCTATAGTTGGGAGTGGCCATGAATTTGTTGTTTTCTTTTTTTTCTGGGAAGATACACTGTAAACCCTAATATGTTGAGACTACTCAAATGATTTGAGGAAAGTGATTCCATCTGTTCGTTTGAGTAATGCGAAATTAATTGAGTCGACCAAATGTGGTCTCTTCATTGAATTGACTTAAATGTTTAATTACAGATAACTTAAATGTTTAAGTACAGATAACTTAAAATGGCCAACAAACTTCAAACATTTTCAACTTATATATTCTTTACTTACCCCCCGTTTATATCGAAGTTGATATTTAGCTGCACCATGTTGGTGTTTCATAACATCAAATTTTTATGAGGTGGGTCGTTAGCCCAATGGTCAACCCCCAACCTGGAGGAGCAGGACATGCACTCATACATTACGCACAATTTAGTTTACCCAATTCAACAATAGCACATGTCTTTGCACTTGTGAGGGAAACCAGAGCACCCGGAGGAATGCCACGTCAACATGGAACATGCAAACTCTACACAGAAATGCCAAATGATCCAGCCAGGACTTGAACTAGTGACCTTCTTGCTGTGAGGTGACAGCGCTACCCACTGCGCAACTGTGTTGCCCCTGCATGTATATCAATTAAGAAAAATGTATAAAAGCATTTAAATTTCTACTTACTAATTTAACTTTTGTTTTTCGTCAAATGGGTTTAGGTAGTGTCTCTGTCCTGCTGCGCTTCAGCAAAATTCAGCATCACAAGCAAAATGACCTCCTTGTGTCATATAATATGCAGTTGTGCATAATTATTCGCCCCCCTGTTTATTTTGTCCCCCAATTTCAGTTTAACGGAGAGGAGATTGTTTTCAACACTTTTCTAAACATAATAGTTTTTATAACCCATTTCTAATAACTGATTTATTTATCTTTTTATGATGACAGTAAATAATATTTGACTAGATATTTTTAAGACACTTCTATACAGCTTAAAGTGACATTAAAGGCTTAATTAGGTTAATTAGGTTAACTAGGCAGGTTAGGGTAATTAGGCAAGTTATTGTATAACGATCGCAAAAATATAGCTTAAATGGCCTAATAATACTGACCTTAAAATGTTTTAAAAAATGTTTTTATTCTAGCTGAAATAAAACAAATAAGACTTTCTCCAGAAGAAAAAATATTATCAGATATAATGTGAAAATTTCCTTGCTCTGTTGAACATCATTTAGGAAATATATATATAAAAAACAGAAAAAATCAAAGGAGGCTAATAAATCCGACTTCATCTATATATCGACCAATCAGTGTAGTTGTTCAGGCAGAATTTCAAGTGCAACCAGTCATTTTAAACAGAGACATGTTGAATCGCTTAAAGAAATTAAACTTAAAATATTGGTGACGCGGTGGCGCAGTAGGTAGTGGTTTCGCCTCACAACACGGTTCGAGACATTTCTGTGTAAAGATTTCTGTGTCGAGTTGTCATGTTCTCCTAGCTTTCGCGTGGGTTTCCTCCAGGTGCTCCGGTTTTCCCCACAAGTCCAAAGACACGTGGTACAGGTGAATTGGGTAGGCTAAATTGTCCATAGTGTATGTGTGTGAATGAGTGTGTGTGGTTGTTTCCCAGTGATGTGTTGCAGCTGGAAGGGTATCCGCTGTGTTAAACATATGCTAAATAAGTTGTCGGTTTATTCCGCTGTGGCGACCCCAGATTAATAAAGGGACTAAGCCGAAAAGAAAATGACCTGTAAATCTGAATCCTTTTTTTACCCCAGAATTTCCTGAAAAACACCTCATGTGAGCCTAACAATATTGTTTTGCAATAGACTATATGGGCATTTCTTGTGAAATTGATGCACTTCCATTAAGCATATTTTCAGTTTGTGATTGCAATCTGCGCAGTGTGAAATGCAATGTGCCACATGATGTGTACATCAGACTTTTAAAAAGTGGCCAGCTTTTGGTACTGCTTGTTCTTCTTTTTCTTTTTTACAATATCTTGTTCTGTGAAAAGACACTACGTAAAAGCAAGCAATTATTGGGCTTATTATTAATGTAATGGCCCTGTTGAGTGTGACATATCTGTACAGGGGGCTGGTTTAAGAGATGTGCTGCTTAAACAAACTGATTTGGACAGTGGTGCTCGTCATTGATGGGAAGGAGCATTAATTGGGCTAATCAGAGGGTTTTCAGTGACCTGCTCGTTAAGAAAGGGTGCCGGCCTTCTCTTAATGACAGTGAATAGGCTGACAAAACTTATAAATGTGAATCACTCAGCTGCATCACTGGACCCAAGAGAAAGGCCGGCTGTGAAACCCAAACATTAGTCTGTGTGGTCAGTCTTTGGTCATCTGTCTTGTCTATCCGTTTGAGGAAGCATCACAGGCTTTGGTGCTGTTATGGGTGTCAAGAGGCCTACATGATTTCTACAGAAATAGCCCTTCAATGAGCCCTGTCACTTTTGATTACTATTACAATTCAGACAAGTCAATCTTCTCAAGGGTGGCATGGTGGCTCAGTGGTTAGCACTGTCGCCTCACAGTAAGAAGGTTGCTGGTTTGAGTCCCTGCTGGGTCAGTTGGCATTTCTGTGTGGAGTTTGCATGTTCTCCCCATGTCCGCGTGGGTCCAAAGATGTGTGTGAATGTGGGAGTGTATGGGTGTTTCCCAGTAGTGGGTTGCAGCTAGAAGGGTTTAAATCATATGCTGGATAGGTTGACGGTTCATTCTGCTGTGGCGACCCCTTATGAATAAAGTTACTAAGCTAAAGGAAAATGAATGAACAATCTCAAAATGCTTTAAAGAATAGTATGGATTTTCATTCAAATATGGTGATAAAGTGATCCACATTGATGACTGGAAGGCAACAGAGCAGTTTTATTAAGATAATTGTTTGATTAAAGTAATTGTTTCAAATTAAATGATTGCATTTTACATTTAGTTCCCTCATTAAAGCCATCTTGACTTTTTATTTGATTTGCTTCAAATCAAAGTTTGTAATGATGTAATTACCCTAGATACTGGATGGTTTGTTTCATGACTTATTGCAAAGCTGAATAAAAAATTTAATGAAATGAAAAAATATTCTGGAACCAGCATCGCAAAAAAAAAAACAAAAAAAAAAAAATTCAGGCATTGATAATAAACATTAGAAAAGTCCAGAAGAATAAAAAAGAAGCAGACTTTACACAAACATAATTTTATTCACAATTTAAATGTTTTACAAATCCTCACCGTAGAATTAAAAGGTTATATTTGAAATTTATCTCAAAGTTGCGTTATTCACATATTCTTATTAAATGACAACATATTTACATTATGTGATTTTTTTCAAAAAATAAATTGTTTATATTTTAAGACTTTTTATTAAAAAAAACAAAACAAACAGGTTTTATCTATAAAGCCAAACTCTAGCTTGGCTCTATAAGGTTCTTTCAGCATTTCGAATGCACGCACGAGGACCAATCAGGATCAGCTAACTTTGTCATTCTGCCGGATTGCTTTGTTGACATCAGGAAGACCAGAAAGAAACACGCAATTGTTTCTTCTCAAAATTGAGAAGAAACCTAAAACTGAAAAGATGTGTATAAATTTGATGATTTGGAAGCATTTTTTAAAATTAAGATGAAATGTTAAATTTTACATTGTTCAAAAAGAAACAGATATTAAAAAATGTAATATATTAAACGTAAAAAAATATATTTTTTGTGTATATATATTCAGTGAAACATTTTTCAGTGTTTATTAAACTTTGTTAAACAACTGATTTGCTCATTTTCTTTTAAAGTCTTTAAATTTGTTATTAAATTATCAAAGGCAATTACTTAATATAATTCATGGGGCATACAATTCAATCATTATAATTCAATAATTCATAGAATGCATACAATTCAATAAATATTACCATAATAAACATTAAATAAATGTTATAGAAAGCAAAAATGTAACTTTCTCAAACATCAGCATATTGTTGCAACACCAATTTATATATTTTTAATTAAATTAATAAGCAGACTGATTGTATTTCTTGATGAGCAATGCTTCAATGAATGATCTGCCAGATAGAGCCTTATAATTTCAAGCAGAAAATGACCTATTTAGAATTAGAAGGTTCTATCTGCATTTGCAATGTTTTTTTTTTTACCCCAATTTGCAAATTGAAGAGATCTTTGATAATTTACATTTAGAGTACATTTAGGGTGTCTGTCATGTTAATGTTTGAAAGAAAACTGTTACACACATAGTGTTTGCTGTATGGAAAAACGTTAAAGCTTAAAGATCTTCAGCTTTTTCAATCTATTCCACAGATTTGTCTCTAAATTCAACACTGACACAATCTGTGTCTGTTCATCACATACTTGGAAAGACTTTTCTCTGCACTCTAGGAAAGTAGTGAGAAAAACATCAGTGCATTAGCACATTCTAAAGAGTTTTATTGAGATTACCTGTGACTCGTGATGTGAGCATTTTTATGATGCAGTGGGCTGTCGTTGCTGAACAAGACAATGTTTTTGTCTGGTAATGAGAGAGAAAGTGTGTTTGTGTCTGTGTCCTCTGTTTACCCCTCTCTCCTCTCATGGCCCTCAGCTCTCCTTTTATACAGAACACATACTCTCAGTAGGGTCCAAACTGATCTGTGTTTAAAAGTGCAGTAGTGCTTGGATTCACCAGATTCATATTTTTAAATGGATGTCTTACAATAGTATTGTGAAATGGAAAAAATATGAACATTTTTAAAACGTTTAAAATTCTACATTTTATATATTAGGTTTGAAGAACTAAAAATTACCAGTGTAAATTTGTAATTTGTAAAGATCTATTTATCAAATATAAATATTTATTTGTTATTTTACAATTTATTTATGAATTCAAGTTAATTTAAGTGCAACTTAAAATTTAATTAATATATTTTTAATTACTTTTGTTAAGCAAGGAGGCAGTCAGTTGTCCAACTGTGTGTGTAAAGACTTTGTTACAAAATACAAAAAAACAATAAATTATTTTGTCAAAAAATTGTTAAAGGTATAAGCTTCCACATAAATATTAAGCATAAAATGAAAAAAAGATTGCTGTTAGTTCAAACTAATTTAGAATAAGCTGAAACTACACGATTCTTGAGGGTTTTTGGGATAACTTAATTGTTTCATGTTCAATTCACCTACATTTAAAAAAGAAAAACTAAAATAATTTAACTTCTTCATATTGTCCCAACATAAATCGATTGTGTGAAACCGTGCATTTTTTGCACTGTGCGTATTAAAAAATATTTTTAAAGAATAATACGGTTGAAGACTAAAGTAAAGATGCTAAAAATTCAGCTTTGCTATCAAATAAGAAAATTCATTCTATCATTCAATTCATTTTCTAGTCCCTTTATTAATTAAGAGTTTGCATGTTCTCCTCAAGTTTGCGTGGGTTTCCCCCAGGTGCTCCGGTTTCCCCCACAAGTCCAAAAACATGTGGTATAGGAGAATTGGGTAAGCTAAAATTATCCGTAATGTATGTGTGTGAATAAGTGTGTATGGATGTTTTCCAGTGATGGGTTGCAGCTGGAAGGGCATCCACTGTGTAAAAAACATATGCTAGATAAGTTGGCGGTTCATTCCACTGTGGTGACCCCAGATTGAAGGAGGGACTAAGTCGATAAGAAAATGAATGAATAAATGAATGACAAGTCCTGCATTACTTTACTCGTTTCTTAGAAAAGTAATATTATTACATAACTCACATTACTTGTAATGCTTTACCCCCAACACTGCTGATTGCTATACTCACAATGATTTCTAACGTTATTATGTGATCAATTAAAAATATGCCGGTATACATACATTGCACAAGATTATTAAACAATGCAAAAAACATTTTATTCCATGCCAACTGTCACAATAAATAGTGTTTACATTTAGCAAAACTAAAAAGTTACCAAAGACCTGCAGTACCTAAAAAATAGTCCTCATCTTTAAAATTGATGCCGTGTCACTAAAAATTCTGTGGTCATAATTAATTTATCTGGCCTGTCTTCTGACCACTGCCCTTGCTGACATCATCAGCTTGTTGACTCCTCTGCTTAGTGCAGCAGTCACACCAGACAACGTCATCCTGCTTGAACTGCTATTTTTTGCACATTTTGCGCTTGCGAATGCGAAAGACGGAGGAAGAGCTTTTCTGAATTCCCACGCGTGTCGTTTTCCCAGAGACAAAAGAGTGTTTCATGTTCTTGCACTGTAGTTGGGGATGTTACCCCTGCTCATACTGGGTCAAAACATTGTTGATGTAAAACAAAAGGATAAATGTGATGTCGTGTCTAGACAAAATGCTAATGAATGTTGATAAACCTTTGTTAGCAGCGTGTTTTCTGAAAGCTTGCAAACAAACTGCGTGCGATTTTATTTATGAGTTAATTGCTCAGTTATGACAATCTTCAATATGATGTAGCTTTTTTTTACAGCTTCTTCCTTCATTTCAGTCTATGAAAAATCTGCTGATTACCCACGGTGCCTAGAAAACATCTCGTAGTCAAAATAACAACAGCATGTTGTTTTTAATTGCTCTGAACTTTGCCCTTTATTTTTCAGTCTGTCACTGTGACACAACTAATGCTGCTTATCTCTCAGCCGCGAGAGGAGGATGTGACAGCATCATCTGCTATTTATTTGGCAGCCTGTCTGTCACTCTCAGGTTTCACTATATTGTCTCTTTGTACCATACAATCATCCACAAGCCATTAGAGTCTGCATCTCTGTCCATCATCTGCCTCTGTCTCTTTTGATCGGAGCTTTTCGCACAGACAGCTTTCACTTCATGCGTAGGGGCTTTTTGCTTCTTATAGCTCATGATAAATCTACTTCATCTGGCCTGGTTGAGCACTGATCATGACTGAAATGATGGCAAAGCAAAGTCAACAGCAGCTGTTCCTCCTCAAGCTGTGAGCTGTTTATGAAGGGTCGTGAAATGTTAAGGGTCAGATTAAGATTAAGATGTGTGTGTGTGTGTGTGTGTGTCTTTCCAGAGCCTCATCACTCAAGTGTTTCATTAAAAGGGACATAACTGGAAAATCTGATTTTTTTTAGTAACATTTTACATGAAGGAAGTGTTCATAAAGATGTCATGTCTTGAAACCTTTATGGTCATGTCATACATTTGAATTAGATTTAATTCATGCATTTCCAAGAAAACAAAACTTGCCATAAATCTGTCATAAACATAATTATAACGAGGCCATTATAACGGTGTCATGAATTTTTTCTTAGTCAGTTTTTTCATTGGAACAAAATTAATGTATCATTAAAATGTCACATTAAAAGTGTCAGTTCTCTTGTCAAATAATTTTTTAACAGCGTCATTAAAATCTAATAATGAGTTTTAAAGGGGGCGGCAGGGTGGCTTGCTATAATGTAGGTACGCTATATATGAATAGGATGGACTAAATTGGCAGTAGTGAATAAGTGTCTGTGTAAATAGGTGTGTGTGTGTTTCCCAGTACTGGGTTTTGGCTGGAAGGGCATATGCCGTAATAGTTGGTGGTTCATTCTGCGGTGGTGACCCCTGATAAATAAGAGACTAAACTAAAGCAAAATGAATAATGTTTAAAAAATATATGTTTTTTTGTTTGACAATTTGTACCAGTGATGGTGTTATAAAATTCATGACACAATGATAATGACCTCACAGTTGTTAAGGTGTCTTATGGACACCCCTTCAAGTATAGGTTTAAACATATGGTATATGGAATTTGGTTCAAAAAATGTTTTTCTTATGCTGCTTGATCATCTCATCACATCTCAAATTAGTTTAGGGGTCTAAATGTAGTAGTAAAAAATACTATATCCAATCAAAACGTTCGGTCCGAACAATATGATTGTCACACCCTCGGCTCGTTCCCCCAGTCCCAACCACCCCAGGCAATCACCAGCCACCACACACCACTCACGTGAACCATCTCCTGAATATTAACAGTACCTCCGACCCCAATCACCCACTCCATAAAGTCTCACCTCCTCCAGTCACTCACTAACTGGAATCAATGTTAGATGGTCTTCCTCATCGGCTCTCCTGATCTCTCCTGTGCTCCGCCTTGGGTGTCCCCTTTTTCCTGTGGATGCAAAGCAACCCGCTCAAGTGAAGTGTGTGCTGATGTTACAGAAGAATTGAACTTACTTCTTTGAACTGTGTTTGTGAAATCCTCTCACAGCATCACTACTCACCTGCTTCATGCTTTGCTGTTATTGCTCCTCTTGAATAAATACCTTAACGATTTAACCTCCTTTGTCTTTCTTGTGTGGCCGTGACAATGATACACTGTCCTACCTGCCTATCAAGATGTGTATTTGCATACAGGTGATGTCATCAGTGCGTTCCTACTATGCAGGCTGACAGGATGCATGTACATTAAAGAGGCTGAAAACACCTGCACTGAATGCTGAATGCTCTTCTGCAGCAATGGTATACACAAAGGATTTTTTATATTATTATGTTTTTATACTTTTATACTCTTTAAGTCTACATTTATTTAATAATACAATCAATATATTAAAATAGAGAAATATTATTCAAATTATAGAGGGTGCAGTGGCTCAATGGTTAGCATTGTCACCTCACAGCAAGGAGGTCGCTGGTTCCAGCTCCGGTTAGGTCAGTTGGCGTTTCTAGTTGGAGTTTGCATGTTCTCCCCATGCTCGTGTGGGTTTCCTCCGGATGATCCGGTTTCCCCCACAGTCCAAATACATGTGCTAAAGGTGAATTGAATAAGCTAAATTGGCCATAGTGTATGAGTGTGATAATGTGAATATATGGGTGTTTTTCAGTACTGGTTTGTGGCATCCGCTGTGTAAAACAAATGCTGGATAATTTGGCGGTTCATTCCACTGTGGCAACCCCTGATAAATAAGGGACTTATGAATTAATTATTTAAATTTTAATGACCTGTTTTCTGTGTTAATATTTTGAAATGTTATTTATTCATATGATGGCATAGTTGAATTTTCAGCATCATTCCTTTCGTCTCCAGTGCCACACGATCCTTCAGAAATCAGATTTGGTCCTCATGAATAATAATAATATAACCATGAATGCACTGAGGGTGGCACGGTGGCTCAGTAGTTAGCACTGTCATCTCACAACAATAAGGTCGGTAAGTAACATGAAAAAGAAAAGCAATAAAAACTGACTTATCAAGAGTAAAATTTTACAAAAAATATGTATTTAAAATCAGTATCAATTTGATTTTCAAAATATTAAGCAAACATTAATGAGAACTATTCTTAAAGGGCACCTAGGTTACCCCTTTTTCCAGATTTGATATGTCTTTTGTGTCTCCAGAATGTGTCTGTAAAGTTTCAGCTCAAAACACCCATCAAAGTATTTATCATAGCTCTTAGTAGTTTGTATTGTATAGCTGTGGGAGTGTCTATTTGGGCACGCGCGAGTTTCAGAATAAAAATATACACACACACACACACACACATACAGGAGAAAGTGATGGTGTTTAACCTACATGGACATCTGTAGTCGAATTATTTGCCAAATTATTAAATGGTGGACTTTAACTGCTGTTTGACTCTTTCATTTAGGGAGTTCATTCATGTCCCTCGCGACAAACGAGATATTTGATTCAAGGAACATGCAATGTTTGATACCGCACGACGAATGAGAGAAAAAAAAACTCTGCATTTCCAGGAAACTTAGATGCACACGGCAGGTAGCGTCAGAAAGCCGCGTTTGTTATTCTGATCACTAAAAAGTGAAAACCCTACACGAGGTTAAAGTTTGGTTGTAGTGCTAACATGTTTACACTCGGTGCAATGGTTAACTTAGTTCGATACGAACAAACTGAATAAACAAAGAGCGCTGGTCGCTTACTTATCAAATCTGTAGAGACAGGACAATCACCAGCAACTAGAGCCGCGTCTTTATGAAGAGGAGACTACAAGCTAATCTGGATCTCAGCGTTTGCTGATGAGAACAGCTCTCAGGTAAACAATGTTCCTCCTTAGACACGTAAGTTATTGTTGTCGAGCGTCGCGTACACTGTTAATCCACATGTGAGTCTGAGCTCTCACAGAGACAAAATGAAAACGAAACTTAACTGCAGCAAACTATAAAAGCAACACTTCACGCTTGTTTTGCCAACACAACGTGGCGTCTCAGTAGTCTAAACACTGTGACAGTAATGAATATTAATGAAGTTGCACAATAGAGCGCGCTGATTGGTTTGAACCAAGCCTTACTCATGCATTAATGCATCACCCTGTAAGACGTAATAAGACTCACTCTGGCACAGACGTCCAGTCTGCACACTGGAATACAACGCTATTATGTCATGACCGTGACGCAGCTTCAAAAATTCGTTTCAAACAGGAAGTACGAATTTGCTTGAAATAACGCAAAAACAACCAATTTACACTTTTTAGAGAAATATAGGTGTCCTAATAGTGTTTTTAGCAGTGTGGGGCACATATACGACTGTCAACAGCTCAAAAAATGTGTTTTGGTGTTTCGTGACCTTTAAACAGCTTGTTGCTGTTTTTGTGTACTGGGCCTTTAAGGCTAGCCCCCACCCCCCACCCCCTTTCCCACGTGCCTGTCAGCGTGCCTCAATCTCGCAAGACAACAGACAGACGCGAAGGAAGATCTCATGTAACGTTTGTAAGAAATACTACAGTAAGAACTTTACCAATGACTATTTCATGCATTTGTTGTGGAGTTGCAACGAAGAGTCACACACAATGTCATTACAAAGTTCATGCACACACACACACACACACACACACAGAAAGCGCGCGTTTTTAGCTTTGCACTCTTTTTGCACGCTAATGTGACAGGATACAGGTTATCCACTGCTGTATGGATATTCTGTTATGTTAATGTACAAAATAAACCAGATTTAACGTCAACAAGCCGGGATTGAAGTGTCTTCTTTTATAATTGTTCTGACACGCGGCTGTGGTGAGGTAAATCTGAAGTAAATCGCTGTAATAATTCATTACAAACATGCACTGTTTTAAAACATTTTAAACTTAAAACATTTCATTTTTAAAAACATTTTAAAGTCTCAAAACTGCTCTAATTGGTCCATCGTTTTTTATATTGTTAAATTGAAAAAAAAATAATAATAATAAGGACTGGGCGTGTTTATATCACCCCAATATGACGGTATATACTCTATACCTACACACATGTCTGTGTAGGTGCTCTTTAATACTTGAGCACCAAAAATAACAGAGACCCAAATAAATGTATTGGCATGATTTCTGACACACCTTGTGACACTGTAAGCAATACAGAAAATGGCATAAATTATATTTAATAAAATATAAACAAATGTATTTATTTGTTACATTTTTTAAAATACAGAACCAAACTGAAAATTTATTGTTTTTAATCAATTCATTTATTTATTTATTTTCTAAATTCTCCTATAAGTTGTCTATATGTGTACACAACCATCACCTTAGTGATTTCACCCCTTAACACATTTTTCTGTGATCTGTCTGAAGGTGTCACACTTCACGCCACATTGTAACAACCCCTATTCTCTCCTTTTCTCATACGTCTCCTTCAAAACAATGTCAAACCTCTAGAATTGGAACAGAAGGTTTAGGTGTAAGTCTGGGTGTGTGTTGTGAATTATGAGTGCATTAGAGATACAGTATGACTGGCAGCCTTTTTTAATGAAACATCTGTGCTCATAATTCTGCTGATTGAATGCTCTATCATCATCTGGCCCTTCAGTATTATTTAACACAACTATTCAAACACATCTAGTCACCCTTTAACACTCAATCAAGGCTTTGCTACAGTATTTGGGGATATTCCATCTGTTTTAACATGAAATGTGAAAGTTATAAGTTGGAGAGATGATTTATTTGTGATGACGTTGGATTATTGATCTGTTTATAGGTGGATTGTTTCACTGACTGACCGTCTCTTGTCATCTGAGAGCAGAGATGGACAGATGGTTGTCATTGTGTGAACGCCGCTTTGCACATTCTCATAATGGCAGGATTGAAACGTACGAAACATATGCACTGCCCAACAGGATGCAGCCACTGTAAGTAATGGCCATACATCTGAACCCCCAACACTTACACATACACACGTGTGAGGAGAGCATGCACACTTAATGTACACATGCTCAACGAATTACACAGCCTCCTGAGACAAGAGGACTTGTGTGGATTCACATTTGGTGGATGACATTTTTTAGCTCAACATTAATAGTGCAAACGGATAAGGCAAGAAACTGCAGGTGAAAAATGTAAAAAAATTAAAATAAAAAAACTAACAGTGATCACCATATTTCACCAGCTGACAGATTACATTAGGAATTTTAAAAAATGTAATACAAGCTTCTTAAAATGCTATGCTTAAATATGCAAATGAGATATTAAGTCAGGAACCATGTACTAATTTACATACATTTCTAACAAAAAAAATCTGAACACCGAATGATGTCAGGTTTCTTTTTGTGTAAAATTTTGGCATTAATCAAAAGCAGATTGGTTAAAATAACAGATTCTCCTTTTATGCCAAAAGCTAAGTAATTTCCTATTTACAATATTTGAAAACTCAATTTTTGATCAGTAATATGATTTGCTCTTATTTTGTAACTTTTTTTAGAGGGAACTTACAAAATCAACTTTTGGATGCTTTAGGATAGAAATGTGTGTCGGAATATTGTGTACTGCCATATTAGACTGGTATAAACATACAAAGTCCCTTTAAGGCACTCAACGGACATCTCTGAATTGCCTCTCAGGCAGTATGCTCGGGCATTCTGTCTGAATGGGGAAACATCGAAATTTAAAAAAAAAACTGCTTGTCAATCTTACGATTACATTATTTAAAATCACCAATAATATTAATCAAAAACTGTCTCATAAGTTTCTTTTCTAAACGTTTGAATCAAACAAATTTTTTTTCAGGTTGCTCGAGCTAATGCACACACTGCAAAAATACTTTTCTTACTTTGATTTTTTTTTGTCTTGTTTCTAGACTAAATATCTAAGACTTCTTATATCAAGAAACATTTTCTAGGCAAACAAAACATAATGTCTTGTTTTCAGAAATAATAATATGACTAAGTGAGTTTTTTCTTAAAACAAGTAATATAATGTGCAATTGTTGTAAGCAAAATACTCTTGTTCCCCTTCGGGGGGAACTTCAGCACTATAAGTGGATTTGATTTGTAAAATCCACGCATTGGGAGGTTCGGTTCAGAAGCTACTCGTCTGAAAGAGTATTGAACGGGCCAATTAAGAATGAATTGGCAGCGCAAGCCTGCGCAGGTGAGCGGCATAAGCAATCAACTGAGTATATAAGCTTACCTGGCGCCAGCAGACGCTATCCTTTTCGCTTCAGAGACTTTCTGATCGAGTCGATGAGGGTTCCTCCTGCTGTGACCAGCGATTCTGAGCGAACGAGAGCATTCTCCCGGTCCAGAGTGTGTACACGCAGTGGCAGACGGTCGAGCTGGGTTTCTCCCTTGCCTGGCGTTCTTTGGGTCCGGTCCTCCAGAGCGGTGCGTATAAAGTTGCAAACTTCACAGAAAGAGCAACACAGTCGTGCAGCACGTCCTTATCAGGACGGCGCTCCGACTGTGCGTTTCTGGATGCGGTGGTTTCCTGTCCTCGGATGATGGGCGCGGGCACTGCGTTACATGTCTGGGGGTCCAGCATGTTAATGCGCTGCTCGCGGGCAGTTCATGTCGTCATTGCGATGCCATGACTGTTGCGCAAGATCGCGGTTAGCCTTTGCAAAAGGGTGAACCACCCCAGTCGTCCCCTGCTCTGCAGCGGGCACTCGGGCAGATCTGAGGGTTTCAGCGAGAGATAATCCGTCGCCCACGGGCCCGCGGACCTCCCGCTCCTCTAAGCGCTCCATCCAAGCTTCGGGCGGGGGAAGCGATCCGTCTAACAGATGGTAGCCCTTACGCCCGATGACACCGGAGACCAGATGTCCACCGCGGCATCGGAGGGTGGGCTTTCATTGTCCGATGATGATCCAGACCCGCTCGCCCCCTTCGGGCTGGTGAGCGCTGTCACTACGGATCCTGAAACGGACATGTTAGCCGTGCTTTCCCGGGCTGCTTCGGCCGTGGGTTGGAGATGGTTTATCCCCCAGCTCCGCGGCTGGACCGACTAGAGGGGCGTTCCCTTCTTCCCGGAGGTGCACAGTAGGCTCACGCGGTCTTGTAAAGCACTTTTTTCTGCTCGTGCTGCGTGTTCCTCCACCCTAACCACTCTTGACGGTGAAACAGCCAGGGGGTATGTGGCGATTCCTCAGGTTGAGTGCGCGATGGCGGTAAATCCGCGCGGCGCCTCTTCTTGGCGGGGTCCGCCTCGTCTCCCATCCAAAGCCTGTAAGTTATCTACCTCCCTCGGAGCTAGAGCTTACATAGCTGCGGGCCAGGCTGCTTCCGCCTTGCATGCGATAGCCACCTACCAGCGCTACCAAGCGCAGGCGCTGGCCGAGCTGCACGAGGGTGGGTCCAACCCAGGCTTACGAGCTTCGCACCGCCGCCGACTTAGCTCTTCGGACTACTGAGTCCGCTGCGTGTGCGTTGGGGAGGACGATGTCCACATTAGTGGTCCAGGAGCGCCACCCCTGGCTGATATGCGCAAAGTCGACAAAGTCCGCTTTCTTGACTTCCCCATATCCCCAGCCAGGTTCGGCGACACTGTCTGTGAATTCACCCAGGAATTCAAGGCGGTGAGAGAGCAGTTGGTGGGTGATGTCTTATCGGCGGTCCGTAGCCCGCTCCGCCCGCCGTGCCATTCATACCTGCTCCTCGCCGAAGGCGCCCGCCTACGAGAGCTGCTCCGCCCCCGCACACGCCTCAGGCGAAGCGAGCGCGTCGGGCACCTCGGAAGCAGGCAGCCCCCCTGCCCAGAACGCCGCTAAGTCCGGCAACGGACCGCGAAGCGCCCCTGGGACAGGCCATCTGGAGAAGAGGGAACTTGCTCTTTCCCCGCTGGAGGGCGGGGCCCCATTTCCAACGGCACTTTTTACTGCCATGAAAACATTATGAAAGGGCACTTTTCACTTCCCCAGATGTGACAGCCCGAAATCTGCCAGTCTGGGACGCTATGCTTTCTAGCTTGCAGATTCGGTGCGTTTCGCCAGTGGCTCACGAGCGCTGGGAGGACGGTCTCCTTTCTCCCACCCCTCGAGCCTCTCCTCCGGAGCTCGGGTTTGGAGTGAGAGCAAATATCTCACCTCCAGCTTTTCCGTGGGACCCGCGAGCTTCCCGGATCAGCACACCCACTCCGCGCTGCCCCACTGCTGGTACGTCAGCGATTGTAGCGATGAGTCCATTAGCGAGAGCTCTGCCTGCCTGGTTAGCGCGGGCCAGCTCTTCGCGGTGGCTCATACGCACAATCAGACTCGGCTATGCGATTCAGTTCGCGAAACGGCCCCCCAAGTCACGGGTGTGTATTCACCAGGGTCAGCCCCCTGTCCGCCCCTGTCTTGCGAGAGGAGATTGCTGTCCTCCTGGCGAAGGATGCAATCGAGCCGCTCCCTCCAGCCGAGATGGAGAGTGGGTTTTACAGCCCACGCTTCATCGTGCCCAAAAAGAGCGGTGGGTCACGGCCAATCCTAGATCTGCGCGTTTTGAACCGCTGCCTGCACAAGCTGCCGTTCAGAATGCTCACGCAGAAGCGCATCCTCCGGTGCGTTCGTCCTCTGGGTTGGTCTGCAGCATTAGACCTGATGGACGCGTATTTCCATGTCTCCACTCTTCCTCGCCACCGACAGTTTCTGCGGTTTGCGTTTGAAGGTCGAGCTTGGCAATACAAAGCCCTCCCCTTCGGGCTCTCTCTGTCTCCGCGGGTCCTCACCAAGCCCGCGGAGGGTGCCTCAGCGCCCCTTCGGCTCGCGGGCATCTGCATACTCGATTTCTTTACGACTGGCTGATTTTTGCCCTCTCTCGGAGCAGTTGATTATGCACAGAGACAAAGTGCTCTGGCACTTCCACCTGTGGGGGTTTCAGGTCAACCGAGAAAAGAGCAAACTCGCCCCCGTGCAGAGGATCTCTTCTCTCGGGCTGGAGCTGGACTCGGTCACCATGGCAGCGCGCCTCTCCGGAGAGCGCGCTCAGCTGATGCTGTACTGTCTGAGAGAGCTCGACAGTAAAATAGTGGTCCCACTGATACTATTTCAGAGGCTCCTGGGGCATATGGCATCCGCAGCTGCTTTATGCCGCTCGGATTATTCTATATGAGACCACTTCAGCACTGGCTTCACGATCGAGTCCCCAGACGCGCATGGCACGCGCGCGCACACCGAGTCTCTGTTACTGCGCTGTGTCGCCGCGCCCTCAGCCCTTGGAGCGACCCCTCGTTCCTACAGGCCTGGGTGTCTCTAGAACAGGCGTCCAGTCTTGTTGTCGTTTCAGCAGACACTTCCAACACGGGCTGGGGGGCTGTGCGTTGCGGGCATGCGGCTGCGGACCTGTGGAAAGGTACCCAGTTGCATTGGCATATCGCCTGGAGCTGTTGGCAGTGTTCCTCGCTCTCCACCGTTTTTTTCCGGTGCTGGAGCGGCAACACGTGCTGGTCAGGACGGACAGTACGGCGGTGGTGGCGTATATCAGCCGTATAGGGGGTATGCGCTCTCGCCGCATGTCTCAGCTCGCCCGCCGTCTGCTCCTCTGGAGTCATCCGCGGCTGAAATCGCTGCACACCATTCATATTAAGGCAAGCTCAACCGTGCAGCCGATGCGCTCTCACGGCAGCCTTGCGTCCTGGAGAATGGAGACTCCACCCCGAGTCTGTTCAGCTGATATGGGCGCGATTCGGGGAAGCCCAGATCGATCTGTTGCTTCCCCCGAGATCGCTCATTGCTAGTTGTTCTTTCCCTGACCGAGTGCTCTCGGCACGGATGCACTGGCTTACAGCTGGCCTCGGGGCACGCGCAAATACGCGTTTCCCCCAGTGAGCCTGCTCGCGCAGTTACTGTGCAAGGTCAGGAAGAGGACGAGGAACAGGTTGCTGGTTGCGCCCCTCTGGCTCAACCGGACCTGGATGTCAGAGCTCTCCCTCGCGATAGCCCTCCCCTGGCAGTCCCTTCGAGAGAGCACCTACTCTCTCAGGGACAGGGCACCACCTGGCACCCTCGCCGATCTTTGAAGAGATTTTAGACGCGAGGAAGACTTAGGTAACCTCCGATTGCGGTGGCTAATACCGTCACTCGGGCTAGAGCCCCCTCCCCGAGCGCGCCTATGCCCTGACGTGGAGTCTATTCACTGAATGGTGTGTCTCTCGCTGAGAAGACCCCCGTAATTTGCCAGATCAGCGTTGTGCTTTCTTTACGCCGAGAGAAGCTGGAGAGCAGGCTGTCGCCCTCCACACTCAAGGTTACGTGGCTGCCATCTCCGCTCTCATAACGCGGTGGCTGGCGGCACCGTGGGAACGCATAACCTCATCATCCGGTTCCTCAGGGGCGTTAAGCGAATTAATCCATCCCGCCCCCTCTCATGCCCTCTTAGGATCTCGCCCTCGCTACACAAGCCGCGTCAGATCCCTTCGATCCTCGACTCAGTATCTTTCTGTCCCTGAAGACAGCTCTGCTGGTCGCGTTGATATCGATTAGAGGGTCGGGGACCCGGAGGCATTTTTCGGTCAGTGACTCGTGCCTGTAATTGGGCTGGCTTCTCTCACGTCCTGAGACCCCGCCCGCGATATGTGCCCAAGGTTCCTACCACTCCGTTTTAATACGAGGTAGTGAGCCTGCAAGCGCTGCCCTCGGAGGAGGCAGACCCAGCCCTTCTTTATTGTCCAGTTCGCGTTTTGCGTATTATCCGGACCGCACTCAGAGTTTAGATCATCTGAGCAGCTCTTCGTCTGTTATAACGGTCGGCAGCAGGGAAGTGCCGTACCGAAATAAGTTCCCACTAGATTGTGGATGCCTTTCTTTCACTATCAGAGCCGAGATAAGCCGCGTCCCCCGAGAGCGCGTGCGCACTCCACTCGGAGTTTCGCATCCTCTCGAGCGCGCGCACGCGGCGCCCCTCTAACAGACTTCTGTAGAGCTGCGGGCTGGGTGACACCCAACACATTTGCAAGGTTTTACAATCTGCGAGTGGAGCCGGTTTCCTCAAGGGTATTAGGTAACCCTTGGTGATTGAGGAAACAATTCGGTAGGGTGTTGAAACACGCTTGCTGCGCCATTTTCCCTAACACGGAGATACGTGCGCCTTTTTATCTGTCAGTAAAGTTCCCCATCAGGTGAGCCCTGCAGATTCCTCCGTGGCCCCCAGCACTGACTCAGCGGAGGAGTCACTTGCTGGCCCACTACGTTGTAGGTCTGCCCGCTGGTCAGCCCGCGTTTTGGGTAAAGGTGCCTGCTATGCGTGATCCCCACTAGGCGATCCCATATGCTTATTCCGCCACGGTTAAGTCCCCCCCCTGGGCGGACCCGTGTCTTCCCTCCCCGCTAACCACTCTTTTGCTATGCGTACTCCCCCTTTTTAGGGCTAGTCCATATGTAAATTCTGCCATCTATCCCCCCTTGGGTAACGGATGGCCTCCGCAGCGTCCTCCCTATCGGGATTGCACGCTTCCCAACGTACTGTCGTATTTTCCTAGAATTATCTAGATGCTCACGACTTCCCAAAAAATATATCTAAATCCGTAAAACTTCTGTTGAAGTAGGATAAATTAGGGCCAGGGACACGTTGGAGGACCGCGCCCCCCATGATGCGGGTGCGTCACGCTTGCTTGACTATCTCCTCATCGGGGGTGTTGGTAAGGTGCAGTCATTATGGCGCTTTCAATGGGCTCCCAATGCGTGGATTTTACAAATCAAATCCACTTATAGTGCTGAAGTTCCCCCCGAAGGGGAACGTTCGAGGTTACTAAAGTAACCCTTCGTTCCCCGAGGAGGGGAACGGAAGCACTATACTCCGTCGCCATAATGACTGTCCCTTAGCTGTTGAAAGTCTCTTCAGCTTAAAAAGGATAGCGTCTGCTGGCGCCAGGTAAGCTTATATACTCAGTTGATTGCTTATGCCGCTCACCTGCGCAGGCTTGCGCTGCCAATTCATTCTTAATTGGCCCGTTCAATACTCTTTCAGACGAGTAGCTTCTGAACCGAACCTCCCAATGCGTGGATTTTACAAATCAAATCCACTTATAGTGCTTCCGTTCCCCTCCTCGGGGAACGAAGGGTTACTTTAGTAACCTCGAACGTTTTTCCTTTTGACATTTGACTACTTTTCTTACCCCATTGGCAGATTATTTGCTTGTTTTAAGGAAAACTCATTGTGGCATATTATTTCTTAATACAAACTATAGGATTTGCTTATCTAGAAAAATCTTCTTTAAGAAGAATTAAGAATTTAATATTTAAGAATTGTCAGACATTTGGACAAGAACCAAGACAAAAAATCTAAGTAAGAAAAGCATTTTTTGTAGTGCACTCGAAAGAAATCCTGACATCATTCTCATTTATGGCAGTGTTATACATTAATATCCTCTGGATATTGATTATCAGCTCTGCTCTTCTGAAGTAATTCAAAACTTGGTCTTGATGGTGAATCTCCTCTGAAAATGACCAACTCTTTGTTTACAAGTGTGTGGCCGTCCGAGTAGTTCCTCTCATGTTATGTGTGTTTGACAGGACAGTCTGCACCTCCATTGCGTTCATTTAAAAGTACAGATTTGACGCTTTATGTGGATATATTTCTTATTTCTGTAAAGCAAGTGTTCGCTGAGATTACTGTGTTTGTTGATCACAAAACTTGCTGTAAAAATACACGTCAAGTCCGAGCTTCTTCACCAAAGAAACATCAGTCTATAGCGATTGATGATTGGCTCCTGTACTAGTAGATGGGGCTTCATTTGCCATGACCGTTACACTTTTCCCCATTTTTTAGCATTTTTTAGGCCATTCGTACCCTTACCTAACAGTGCGGTTTTCGCCACCCACTGTTATTGATTGACACATCTACTGTATGTCTCTGTATTAACACTATTATAATGTCCACAAAACTGTATTTGCAAAGAAACTTGGATAAGCTGTATTACAACTACACTGTAATACCCCCAAAATTTGAGGAAACCGATTACAACAAACCAAAACTAATGCTAACGAGAACTGTGAACTTACACCATCTGAGTAAATGAAACAATTTAAACACAGTAAAACCCAATAAATGAAGAGAACTCAAACCAACTGAGTACTGTAAAACCCAAAAAGTTAAGGAAACTCAAACTCTTTGAGGAAACAGATTGCTACAAACCATTTGAGTTAAAAATCTATATGAGTACTGTGAACTTACTACATTTAAGTTGAAGTAATGAGCTATTTAATTAACGCTTCACCTTCAACACAGGATATACTGTAGGTCTTTTTACTTGTATAGTGGGTACCCATGTCACATTTACTGCTATAGATGTAGTAGCACAATATGTTAAACATGCTTGTGTGTAGGTGTGTGTATGTCAATAGCACACAACAAAGTTTGTAACAGTATTTGTGTGTGGCTCATTTATAGTTGCAGAAAGGCTGAATAATAAACTCAGTGTCTTCAGAGTTGCTGTTCATGGTTTTATCTATGATCTGACACTGGGTACCTTTCTGAAGCAGACATGCCAGTGTTTGGGGAGAAACAGCTCATATGCATTTAAAGAAACTGGTGCAAAACTGCCAAAATTCCCTCTGACCCCAAATTTAAATTTTTAACAGGGTATAATAAATTATCTGACAGGCATTTTGAACTGAAACTTAACAGACACATTCTGGAGAGACCAAAGACATATTTTAAAAGGCGTCATAATCTGAGCCTTTTGAAGGTGATTTTTTTGTTTCAATATTTAGATTTTCCTGAACGCTCAGACTCAGACTGCCATATTTTGTAGTTCCTCTGAAAGATCCACCCTCAAGAGGCTCTGATTGGTCAGCTAACATAATGTGCTGTCATTCACGGATTGGCTGCATGTTTGATTGCGCTGTGTAGCTGTTAGCTGTAACAGTTTGTGCCTGAATGAAACAGAAAAGGATGACACAGCTGAACCTCATGCCTGCTCTATAAAATAAATTCTGACAAGTGTCTTTCACATATTTTCAGAATAAGCATGTGTAAGTAATATAAAACGTTCACATATCTTTTGCGAGTTTGTTATTTGATATGTAAAATGCATGGAAAGCGGCAACATAGAGAGACACTGAAAGCGGCTACATAGAGAGACACAGAAAGCGGCCACACAGGGAGACACCGCAGCGCTGGTGAATATTGTTGGTGTTTACAGCGGTTTGACAGATAAAGTTGAACTTGTAGCTAGAAAGTTAGCTGTGCCAAACAGTATTTCCCCTTGTTTACATTATTGTTTACGTCCTCACTACAACACACCGCTAGAAACTGTACACATAATAGATCAATTTTAACAAATAAAAATACTTACAGGTTGTGGTTCACAATCCACAGCTTTGTTGATTGGAGAAGTTTTTAGCTGAATCCAGCAATGAACAAGGAGAGATTTTGGAATTTCTCCTTTGTCAAATGTTAGCTATATATATATATATATATATATATATATATATATATATATATATATATATATATATATATATATATATTATTATTATTATTTTTTATATATATAGTATAATTTATTTTAAATATGTTCCAAATAATTGAAAAAAAAACACTTTTTAAGCACTTCTCTCTTTATGTCGTGTCCTTTGGAACCCCAAATACAGAAACAGAAGAAGCCCTGTGGAAATAGCAGCGTTCGGACGGCATTTTAGCTTTCTCTGCTGTAACATTACAGCACCTCTGGCCACACCCCATTGCTGCGTGTGATAAATGCACATAAGCTGAAGCGTTTGTGATCTCACTAACCCAAATGTATTTTTTGTAGTCCGCAAACTCCGTTTGTTGTAGGCTTTGCTAAGCTAACTCTGTAAAAGCCGATGCCTCCCTTTGCATTGAACATTGAGCATATTACATTCAGAGATGTTGTTTATGTTCACACAGCTACATTACACATCCACTAAAGTTTAGAATATGGTATAGTGGACCACCCCTTTACATGTTATATACAATCAGGCAAAATTATGTTTGAACAAATCCCTCATTTAAATAGTTTAGAAAATAGATATTAATAAAACTGTTAAATTTGGTTTATGTATGTGCTGCTGAAGTGGAGATTTATGGTTCATTGCAGGAAAAAAAACTGCCTTTAAAATATGTATTGTAATTGATATCTAAAGTGACAAATAGATAAATTTTGAAAAAAGAAGAAGAAGTAAAAAGCAATGTTTTTTGCAGTGTCTTGCTCACTGACAGCCTTGATCTGCACATCTCAGTTTCTGAGCTGATGTAGAGCTCAAACATTTGTAGACGCAGATGATGAAAGCTGCAGCTTTTATTTCAGGCACATTTGTTATCGTTCAGTCTGATACTGAAACTGATTTTCTCCTGCAGTACCTTGAGCTATTGTTCTTGATGGCATTAAAGTTTCCTTCATCAGATATTTATGAAGCCTATAGTGCATCAGTTAAATGCTCCCCTAGGATTACAACATCTACTCACATGTAAATGAAGAAGCAGGTTATATGTCAGAATCTGATATCTTTTATAGCTCTGCCAATGAACGCACGTGAACTTCAGCTGTGCAACAGTTTAACTGATGCAACTATTTGGCAGCATTGTAATATTATAGATTGTAAACGTATTTGTGGTCCAGCAATTCAATGTTTATTATAGGTAAGTAAAATTTTGTGGAGTAACTTTCTAGAAGTAGAGATGCTTTTAACTTACAGTTCTCACTAGTTAATTTGTTTTCAAAGCAGTTGAAAAAGCTGCTTGATATTTTTATATATGAAAAATATGTCATCAAAAACTGCGGCACAGTGCCTCGGCGGTTAGCACTGTCGCCTTACAGCAAAAATGTTGCTGGTCCAAGCCCCAGCTAAGTCAGTTGGTGTTTCTGTTTTTAGTTTGCATGTTCTCCCCGTATTCATGTGGGTTTCCTCCAGGTGCTCCAGTTTCCCCCACAGTCCAATGACATGCAGGTACAGGTGAATTGAATAAACTAAATTGGCCTAAATGTATGTGTGTGAATGCAAGAGTGTATGGTTGTTGCCCAATACTGGTTTGCGGCTGGAAGGGCATTCGCTGTGTAAAACATAGGCTGGATAAGTTGCCAGTTCATTCTGCTATGGCAACTCTTTAAAAAATAAAGAGACAAAGCCGAATGAATGAATGTCATCAAAAAGTCCAATGTGCCCTCTTTTAGTCTCTCACTGTGTAAACATGAATCATTATAGTGAATTTTGTTTCAGATGTTTCAAGCTCCTGTAAATACACCAGTACAAAAAGTCATGGATTAAAAGCACTGCATGACATTTAATAATACATTTTTTTTGTTATTTTGTTAAGTGCTGCTGTTTTTAGTAAGTTTTTAGCTATTATATTGGCTTAAGAAGTATTGTGGTTTTTATGTTTAGCCTAGACTCGCTAGCTGTATAAGTTATGTGCACTTTTTAATGTGTATGTTTGGGTGGCTACATCAAATGAAATGTATGAATGTGATTTTTACATAAAAAGTATGTTAAATTCAAATAAAAAAAGTTTGTGAATGCAAAATTATTAGGTATGGGTGAATGGATTAATCTTAATTCAGTCTAACAGATATAATTACATAAAATGTTGTCATACTGAATTGTTTTTTAATGTCCATGGGTTGTAAATCAGATAAAAAAAATGCGCAAAACCTTTCCAAATTTCTGTCTTCTGTTGAGCACGATCAAGATATTATGACGAATGTAAAAATATAGTGGAAGTCAATGACTGCTTCTGACGTTCTTCAAAGTGAAGTTTATTATAAACTAATTTCTAGAGGATCATGCTCTAGATTGCTTGTGCTTATGATTTATGCTTATGATTGATCATGGCTGGTCCTGCATTAGCAAATTCATGACTCATTAATCAGATGATTCCTAAGTCACTATAAATAATCTAAGTTCTCCATACTACAGCCATCTTCGTTTTGAAGAATCCCCCCTTCCACCCCTACTCCTCCTCCTTTCTTAGATGGGTGGCAAGATGGGGCAGTGGTTACCACTGTTGCCTCACAGCAAGAACGTCACTGGTTCTAGTTTATGTCAAGTCAGTCAACGTTTTTGTGTGGAGTTTACATGTTCCCATGCTCACATGGTTTTCAACCGGGTCCCCTGGTTTCCTCCCACCCACCAAAAACATGCAACTTAAGTTAATTGACTAATCCAAATCGGCACCATACACGTGCTGCTAAGTAGTTATAGCAATCCCTATTTGTTCAATAGCTGCAACAGCAGGGGAGTTTTGAGATCTCAAACTCCCCGCTTACCCTGCAACGGGAGGGAGCCCTGGGCTCGAGGATCTGATGAGCTCAAAGCTCTCTCCTGGGACAGCATAGCAAGCACACTTTATAATCAATCAGCAGCTATGTGTGAACTCTTCAAATACCTTAATTTGTGTTCAACAGGAAAAAGAAACTTAAACGATTCAAATAAGTGGAGGACGAGGACGTAAATGATGACAGAATTTTAAATTTTTAATGAGCTTTCCCTTTTTGTAACAACCCTAAAATAAGAAAATATTTTAGGGTGTTGCATGATTTTGTCCTTTAGGAACTTACGGGTAATTGAAAAATGGCCGGAGGAACAAAACGGAGAAAATTTGATAAATGGTTAAACCTATATTCCCACAACCAAGAACCCCTCCTGAAATGTATTGCGTGTGGCGTGCAGAAAAGTTGTTTTGAGGGAACAGGGAAGGTTATGGTGTTTAATAAAAGAATGCAAAGACAAAATAATTTTTTACAAAATAACAAAGTGCACAGATACATAGTTTATAACAAGCACTTTTATTTCAGGACATTGATGTTATTTCATCTGAAGCTGACTATTGAGGGGTGGGGTTTTCTATTTGCGCGACATTCTTTCATAGCAAACCATGAAGGTCGTGAGTAAGAATATTGTAATTGAAGCCATCAAACTGATGTCAATAAAGAAGCACCGCATCTCCAAATGAGGAAGCAAATGGTTAAACTTTAATTGAAAATTACCAAAACAATCAGTGGTTTAACTTGCACAAATTAATCATGGAGAAAGTCTTTTTTTATTTTGGCTAGAAAAAAAAAGCAGTTTTTCATTTTTTAAAAACTATTTTAAGGTCAATATTATTAGCCCCTTTAAGCTATATATTATTTCAATAGTCTACAGAATAAACCATCAGTATACAATTGCCTAATTACCCTAACCTGCCTAGTTAACCTAATTAACCTAGTTAAGCCTTTAAATGTCACTTTAAGCTCTATAGAAGTGTCTTGAAAAATATCTAGTCAAATATTATTTACTGTCATCATGGCAAAGACAAAATAAATAAGTTATTAGAGATGGGTTATTAAAACTATTATGTTTAGAAATGTGTTGAAAAAAATCTTCTCTTTGTTAAACAGAAATTGGGGGAAAAAACACTACAGGGGGCTAATAATTCTGACTTCAACTGTATTAGCCTGAGCTCATGAGGAAACTAAACTATTTTGCACTTTGTCAGTTTAGTGGCTAATTCGTATGAATTCATACAAGTTCAGTCATATGAAAATGTACAAATTTTAAAAGGAGGGGTGGCACCCAACCCAACCCCGCCCCTAAACCCAACCGCCATTGGGCGATAAACAAATTATATTAAATTGTACAAATGAGATCGTACAAATTGATATGAAAGCCACTAAATTAAAAAGTTGTGAATTGCCATGAGATAGGGTTGGACATAATCTAATAAAGTAAATAGAATATCAAAAATGGGAGAGTATTTTCTTTTAATTCTGCATGGCACAAATTATGTTGTTATAAGTCGTTAAAGTCAGTAATATACACTGTCAATAATGACAAAATTGTTTGCAGTTACAGAGACAGATTCATTTTTCACTCACTGTCGGCAGTTGTAAAGTTGATCCTAGGATCCTGCATATGTGTGAATGTGTTCAATAGGCTGATGCAGAATTCATGAGAAAGCATGTCTACGTATCAACACGTGTGCACTTTAACGTCGTCTAACATGAGGCCTTTACCGCCCTCTCTCTCTCTCTCTCTCTCTCTCTCTTTCTCTCTCTCTCTCTCTTTCTCTCTCTATGTGCTTCTATGCCGAGCGCCTAACTGTAGCTGACAGGCAGCAGCTCATTAGAGAAGACGCTCATTTTGTTCCTCTGTCCGGGACTCTGCTGAGGGGAGGGGGGGCGGCTGGGACCGGCTGCCCCAAACAATGCTGCTGTTTGTCCACCACAGGACAGCCTTACATCCATAGCTCAGGATTGGGTCTGGGTGCAGGGGGGGATGTGATGGGGGAGTGATAGTGTGTGTTTAGGGGGGCTGTTCTGTACTCTCCTGCACAAAGATATAATTAATGAAATGGGCAAATGGTACGAAAAATTGGCTCTTGAACATTCGGTGCTTTGCTGATGTTACTATAGAAACGTTTTTGTGTGTGGCCGCGTGCATGAGATGTTAGAGACGGATGAGTGACTGGGTTTTTTTTTTTTAAGTATTTGTCTTTTACAGAGACAGATAACTCTGGGTTAGTCTGTGGAGAACTCAGAGGGAAAGAGGGATGCAAAACATCTTTATTTTGATCTATTCTGCTTTAAATACTGGGTTGTCAGAGTTAGTTAAAAATTGTATAGGTCATACTATCATTAAATGTGCAAAAATATTATAGATTTTATTTTCATTTCAAATTAGTGTTGATGTACTGCAGGATATAGAAAGCAGAAGATCATTTCAGAGCTTGTTTATTCAATAATTCATTATTTTTACTACACCTTATATATGGAGCTAATAATATGCCAAAACAATGAATTTGAATTGTGTTCACTTGAATTATTGACAATTGTAATTTAATAAATCTAAATTTTTTATATGCCATTAAAACTGTTTTGAATTTGAATTTCTTCATTTGAATTTGAATTTCATAACTTGAATATTGAACATCTAAAATGTAAGACAACTGAATTTTTCAAGGCTGAATATTTAGACATATATATATTTTTTTACTTTTTGTGTTCTGATTTCATAGACTGCAGATGGATATCTAAAATACATATTTAATTTTACATTAGGCTATATGTAGATTAAAAAAACATTTTGGCATATTATTACCTCCATATTTATACATTTTAAAATGTATTGTTTGTTCATTCATTTGAAATTAAAAAATTAAATGAACCATTAAATAATTAAATAAAATACATTAAATAAAATAATTCTAAATTAGGAGTTTATTAACTTCTTTTTTTCTTCATCTTTTTTGGTTTATTATTTAATATTAATAATAATAATAATAATAATAATAATAAATTTAAGCAGCATTCTGCTGGAAAGTGATAAACAGTCAATACCAGTGATTTACACTGTAAAAAAATTAATGAAGTACAGAAAAAAAAAACTGAATATTTATTTCCTTTCACTTTTTATCGTTCACTCAACTTTTGAAAACATCAGCTGCACTGACCACAATTTATTTGTCAGTAATACAAAAAAACATTTAGTTGGGTTAACGTAAGATTATTTTTTTGTTTTCTGGAGAGGTGAACTACTCTGTGACAAAACAACTAAAAAGTTTTGTTTGCAGAATTGGAATTCCTAAAGTTGAGTGAACAAAAAATCTATAATCCTTATTCCCTTTTGTTTTTTCTCATGTACTCAACATTTTTTATTTTACCTTTAATTGATGGAACAGTAGAGAGTATAGACAGTAAAGCATGTAGAGAGGAGAGAGGGGAAGGATCAGCATAGGACCTCCAGGCGGGAACTCGAGTCGACGTGAACCATGGAGTGCCATGTGTTGACACACTAACCACTACACCATTGGTACCGATGTGTACTTACCTTTTGAAAACATCAGTTGCGCTGAGCTAAAATGTCTGAAGTTGAGTGAACAAAAAACTACTTGGTACTAAGAAATAATACATTATCAAAACAAACACAAGGCATGCTTTACATCTGAAGTATTACAAAGCATTTTCTTGGTTTGTCCTCCCATGTTTTGATCTTTGTCTTGTTTACCCTTATTGTTGTTGTACCTTCTTTCCTGTTTCTAATTCTGTCTAATAAAGGTTTTGTTACAATTTTTTCAATTGAACTTGTTTGTTTGTTCTGATAATGTTTTATTTCTTAGTACCAATTTCCAAAAGAGTTTTTTTGTTCTCTCAACTTCATTTTAGGTCCGTGCAATTGATGTTTTCAAAACTTGAGTAAACAAGAAAAAGCCAAAGGAAATAAGGATTAGGATTTTATTAGTTATTTATTTTTTGTTCTGGCTGAACTTTTTTTTTTTCTGGAGAAAGTCTTATTTGTTTTATTTTGGCTAGAATAAAAGCCATTTTAAGGTCAAAATTTTTAGCCCCTTTAAGCCATATCTTTTCGTAAAGTCTACAAAACAATCCATCATTATACAATAACTTGCCTAATTATTCTAACCTGCCTAGTTAACCTAATTAACCTAATTAAGCCTTTAAGCTGTATAGAAGTGTCTTGAAAAATATCTAATTAAATATGTAGACTGTCATCTTGGCAAAGATAAAATAAATCACTTATTAGAGATGAGTTATGAAAATTATTATGTTTAGAAATGTGTTGAAACAAATTGTCTCTCCTTTAAACAGAAATTGGGGGAAAAAATAAACAGGGGGGCTAATAATACTGACTTCAACTGTTGTAACATGCAGCCTATGCTAATCGTATTTAAGCCAATGCTAGTCTTATTTAAATTTTCATACACACACACACACACACACACACACACACACACACACACACACGCACACACACACGCACACACACACACACACACACACACACACACACACACACACACACACACACACACGATAGTTCTCATTCACACACACACACAAATGTGTTTTTTTATTACCGAAAATGCTTAATATGTGGAGCTGAGAGCTCCGCATTGTGTTCTCGATGTCCCTGAAAGGCTCTTTGCCCTGCGATTAGCAATGATTATAGCCTCTTCACCTCCTATTGCTAGCACACTGAAGATTTTAATTTGTAGTTTAATTAATTTTAATGACATAACACCGGCTCAAAGCACACATCAAGAAATGGATTGAACTGTACAAGAAAACAAAAACATCACGAGTTGGTTCTTCAGGGTTTAATGCCGCTCTGTGTCTCTACACATCTTAAATGAATCAGATAATGTTCATTTATATGTGGAGAATATTCTTCTCGTCTGATGGCTGTCGGATGTGCATAAATGGGTTTTAGAGGACAGCATCAAAGAGATGTAAAGCAGGCCTTTAATTAAGTACTCTATGAGTCAACCAAGCAGCCAAAATAGAGAGAAAGAGGGAGATTTTTTTTACAATACCTGAAATGAGCTGCATTATCTAAGCTGCTGCCTGTTATTATCTTGGTTGTAGTGGAGAAACGCTCATTCTGTGACGTGTTGGTAGCAAAAGATAATCGATAGGAGATCAATTAGTGGCGATGAGAGATGGACAGATGTCAAGGACAAACCCTGAGAGCCGGTCGATTAATGAGGGCGAGTTTCAGCTGGGGTCCAGAGAGGGTGTTTGTTAGTGTTGATTTATTGCGTAATGACTGCAGTCACCCTGAATGTGTGTTAGTGGAAATGTACCCTACCCTTCTTCACAGTTAAACCATTGTTTCTGCTTTATTTACAGTATGCTTATGATCTTTGTCATATTGAAAAAGATATTTACATTGGAAAGTGTCTGATGAGCGATTGTTGAGGCCTCAGTCTGGTCATTTTGAAACTTTTTTTATTGAGCATCTGGATTTGGTGAATCGAGAAATCATATTTTACTTGATCTTTTGAGATACGTTACACAGGAACACAAAACCTGTCATATTGTTTTTTAAGATGTATATATCATATGAAAGCTGATAGGATTAGGGAAAATAAAATAGGATTAGGAATAAAGATACAAATATTTTAATTCTAAAAATTTGAGGGTAAATATATATATATATATAGTATTAAGAAAATCACCTTTAAAATCATCCAAATTAAGTTCTTAGCAATGCACATTACTCATCAGAAATTCACTTTTAAAATATATTTATGGTAGGGAGTTTGTCTTCATGGAACATGATATTTACTACTTATTGATATTTTTTAATGATTTTAAAAATATATATTTTTGATTAAAACAATATATTGTTGGCTATTCCTATGCAACCTTTTAGACCAGAGTCCCATACTGTATTCATAGGTTATTGTATTTTAAAAGTATCCTGTAAGTTTTAAGAACTTTCTGTTTTGTTCAATAACAGCTTTTATTGAAATTAAGCAGCCAAAAATGACTTTGAAATTTGTTTTCAGCATGTTCCCTTCACTGGAGTGGGTTATCATTCTGTATTGTAACCCAGCATTTTTCTGTTTTTTAAAGGATGTCTAAGGGCGTACTCACACTATGCTATCCGAACCGTGCCCAGGCCCATTTCCCGGATGGTTTGAGAAGTGTGAGTGCTCTGAATCGGGCTCAGGCGCGGTTCACTTAGCCGGCCCTGGCCCGGTTGTAAGAGGTGTGCCTGAGCGTGGTTCACTTTGGCTTAAACTAAAGACGAGACTTGACTTTTAAGGGACTGTTTCATATGTGTTTATTAATAAGTTTTGCTGTTCAATGAATGCAAACTATCATAGATTATTAGACATAAACCCATCGCTGCACAACAGCTGCACCTTTAGCAAACCTAATTCCTGCAGCCCGAGGACTTTATGATCATTTATGAGCGTCAAAAGTGTCTGATCTTTTCAGCAAAATATTTAATTGCGTGTCACTGCATATGAAACGACTTCAAACGATATACAGAAATGTCCACTGTGTTGAACGAGAGCGCTTCTTAAACTGAACAGAGCATCATTAATGACTTAAGCGCGCTCAGGCCCAAATGCGATGTGAGCGCGGGCCGTTAGGTGAGACGGGAGAGGGGACAAGTGTGCTTCGGCCCGGTTCAAGGCAACTATTGTGAGTACACTCTAATAGACTCACAATTGGGCCATCTGTGAAAATCTAATAGATTTTTTATAATCCAAAATAAACTAGTCATTACAGTAGGTAGACATGGAAGGAATGACTACATGTGTCAACTGTTTGTTATCTGTCTATTTGATGACTAGTCTATTTTTGGACTATTGTTACCTTTGTTAGATGTCTATTTGATTTTGACCAACATCCCACATGTACTGTAGGTTGCTTAGACCAGACATCTATGTTTTGACATCTATTAGACATCTTTCAAACACAAAATTCCCTGATGGGATATGACAATGTTTTATACTTTAAATAATTGTAGTTAAACAACGCAAACACAAACGTGACAAAAATGCATTTTAAGCTTAGAACTTTCTTTTCATCTTCCCTTGCTTGTAGTGCTTTGGTCCAAATGTCTTCTTTCCTTTTTTACATCACCCTAACACCATGTCCACTGAGAGAGAACAATGTCAATATTACTTTAAGTTATATTGCTTATAACTTAAAAGGTAAGTTCACCCAAAAATGATGTTATTAATTACCCTTTTGTCTTTCCAAACCCCTGAAACCTTTGTTTGTCTTTGGACCAAAAATTAAGATATTTTTAGATGAAATCTGAGAGCTTCCTCTTCCTTCATAGAAAGCAACGGTCCCAGCTTAGTCAAAGTCTAAAATTATTAAAAATAAATAAATAAATAAATAAAAAACCCTCCTTTAATGGTTTAAGCTAGGAGAATAATTTGTGCACACATTTTTTTTAAAAATCTTTATTCAATAGATTCTTCTCCCCAGTGTCAGTATATTACACTCATTCATGACGTCAGATGTGCGTGATGTGTAAATGCATGCTCAATATACTGACACAAGAAACTATTAAATAAAGTTATTATTTTTACTTTATGTGCACGCAAAAGTATTCTCTTTTGGATGAACTAACCCTTCACAAGAAAAAAGTCTGTGCACACATTCTCATGAAAATTTAAGCAGGTGCTTGATTAAATAAAACAGAATAATAAACTAACAACTAACAATTTCATCAACAGATGAAGTAATAGTTTTCTCTTTAATACAGATACCAATAGTCCAATACAATAGTAGTGTTACCTGTTTAATGGATAGTCTACAACAGACATGACCACTGCTTGAGGTTGTCTGCCCTACACTCTTTCTATCTACACTCTCTGGCCTCTTTTATTAGGTCCACCTAACTAGTACCGAGTTGGACCCACTTTTGCCTTTAGAACTGCCTTAATCCTCCATGGCATAGATTCAACAAAGTACTGGAAATATTCCTCAGAGATTTTGGTCCATATTGACATCCATGATGCAAATCTCCAGTTCCAACACACATCCCAAAGGTGCTCTATTGGATTGAGTTCTGGTGACTGTGGAGTACAGTGAGCTCATTTGCATTTTGAAGAAACCAGTCTGAGATGATTCACGCTTTATGACATGGTGCGTTATTCTGCTGGAAGTAGACATCAGAAGATGGGTAGACTGTGGTCATAACGGGATGGACATGGCTAGCAACAATACTCTAGTAGGCTGTGGTGTTGACACGATGCTAAGTTGGTACCAATGGGCCCAAAGTGTGCCAAGAAAACACCCCCCACACCATTAAACCACCACCACCACCAGCCTGAACTATTGATAAAAGACAGGATGGATCCATGCTTTCATGTTGTTGATACCAAATACTGACCCTACCATCTGAATGCTGCAGCAGAAATAGAGACTCATCAGACCAGGCAAAGCTTTTCCAATCTTCTATAGTCCAATTTTGGTGAGCCTGTGCGAATTGTAGCTTCAGTTTCCTGTCCTTAGCCGACAGGAGTGGCCCCCGCTGTGTTCCTCTGCTGCTGTAGCTTATCCGCCTCAAGGTTGGATGTGCTGTATGTTCAGAGATGCTCTTCTGCATACCTTGGTTGGAACGAGTGGTTATTTGAGTAACAGCTCAAACCAGTCTGCTCATTCTCCTCTGACCTCTGGCATCAACAAGGCATCTGCACTCAAAGAACTGCCACTCACTGAATATTTTCTCTTTTTCAAACCATTCCCTAAAGATGGTTGTGCGTAAAACTCCCTGTAGATCAGCCGTTTCTGAAATACTCAGACCAGTCTGTCTGGCACCAACATCCATGCCACATTTAAAGTCACTTAAGTCATCTTTCTTCACCATTCTGATGCTCGGTTTTAACTGCAGCAGATCGTCTTGCCTCTGTCTCCATGCCTAAATGCATTGAGTTGCTGCCATGTGATTGGCTGATTAGAAATGCTCGCTAACGATCAGTCGTGCAGGTGTACCCAATAAAGTTGCCAGTGATGTACATATACAGTATGTTTAATAAAGTCCAATTTAACTATTTGTGTCCCCTTTAAAAATAATGCTCTTAAGAGATTTGATTCTTTTAATCTCCTTGAACTGTTAGACAAAAAGAAATCCCTTGAGGATGTGTCCTTTTAACAACATTCTGATTTGAAAAATATAAGTAGTTTGAAACTTGTTTTCAGTAAAAGCTGTTTTCATTGGACTAAGTTTGCAGTCCTAAAACGTACATTATGTTTTCAAGTGACCTTGTGTATATCTAAATATCAATGAAAAATTGATTTCTCAATTCATGATCCCGTAAAGTTGTGTACTTTGGCCAGAGATGAGTGTGTGTGTATATTTGTGTGTGTGTTTCACCCTCCTCTGTTCCTCTCCTCTCTCTCTCAGCCCCATGAGCCAAAACAACAGGCTCCAAACAGCTTGAGCCTCTCCTTATCAGCGGAAAAAAAGTGCCCCATTTTCACAGCTTTGAATCTGACATTTTTGGCACATTAAGTATTGGACATTAATAAATTAAATGTAATGAAGTGACATGAAAGCAGAACAAGTCAGATGGTACAATGCAAAAAAAAAAAAGTAGAAAGGAAGAAAAAACTTTCTTTAAGCTGCAATTAGCTAATACTTTTTTAAAGTCATCCGAGGGTGTTTTTCATCTTCATTTATTCAGGCATATAGTGAATAATTAAATGGCCAGAGATGTAAGGAAGAAATACAAGTGAAGTTTGTGCCAGTCAGTTGCTGTTTGTGGACATAAACCAATGATCATTTTGAATTCATTTTATTTGTCGTTTATCTTAATTGGTCAACCAGTGGGTATTTTGCAGCATTGAAATAATCATAGGCAAATTCTGAGTTGAATTATTGTTTGCTTCTGTTATTGTTTCAACCGAAAGTGTTTATGCTGATTGTTTATTACTTTTAACCTTATTATTTTTTACAACCTGAGCAAAGTAAATCATTCCATTAAAAAGATGAGCACGCTTTAAAAGAGCCCAGCAATGTAAAAGATATAATAAAAACATCAAATAAAAGAAATGACTCAGAGATTTATCAGATACAGCATACAGAATAAAGCAGGGATTTTAAAGAAAGTAAATAACAAACATTTTGATTGATTGCTTGTTAGACATATTTTTTCATATTTTTTTTCTTTTAACCTAAAAGTAAACTCAATTAAAAATGAAATAAAAACAAATAAATAAAAACAAATAATAAAAATCTAATAAAGTATCTAAACACAAAAGTTTAGAAACATTATAAATGTTCTAAAACATTATAAAACATTATATTAATAACAACATGAATAATAAGAATAAAAAATATAGTTATAAATTATCTTATTTATAATTATTAATTACAAGAAGCTTTCAGAGCAATATGCTTGAACCTCTAATATAATAATAATAATAATAATAATAATAATAATAATAATAATAATAATAATAATTATTATTATTATTATTATTTTCTTTAAGTGTAATAATAATCATTTTTCATTACCAGTTATAATATGTGGTCATTAATTCTTTAAAATCAACACGGCTGGTTCTGGTTCACTATATACAGTCACAAACATCTTGTTTTGTTGGTTCAGGGGTTGTGGATTCATTTGCGTATGGTATTGGGTGTGTTTTAATATTTTGTGGGATACATTGCACATATGTGCTTTGAGCAGTGTTTTAATTCTGTTATTTTATTGGCAAACATGTATATTTGCATGTTTATCGGCATATTTGCTGAAAGTGCACTTATGATTTTATGATATTGGGACAGTTGCATATATTGTAAAAGTAAAACAAACAAATGAAAAACATTTATAACCTAATATACTGAGCACAGTTTACAGATTTATAGCAAAGATAAGCATATCTATATTGCTAAAAACATTTAGAAAATGTCAAATATTTTAAAAAAAAATATCATTAATTCATTTATACATCGATTTTCTTTTCGGCTTAGTCCCTTTATTAATCTGGGGTTACCACAGCGGAATGAACTGCCAACTTATCCAGCATATGTTTTACGCATAGTATGCCCTTCCAGCTGCAACCCATCAATGGGAAGTTTTTACACAAACACTCATACACTACGGTCAATTTAGCTTACCAAATTCACCTATATCACATGTCTTTGGACTTGTGGGGGAAACCGGCGCACCCAGAGGAAACTACAAAAGATATAGCCTTTTATACAGTACTTGCTGTAATCATGATGCCTGCCTTAATTTCACAATAAAATTCTGAATATGTTAAATTAAATAGTTAAATCCTGTAAAGTGCCACTAATGTAATTTACTGTGAAAAATTACAGTAACATGTTGTGAAATTCTGGGAATTTATTACAGTGTAGGCTTAAACCTCTAATAATAACAATAATAATAATAAATTTGGTCATTAATTCTTTACATAACCTTATATAACTCGTATATAATACTGAGCACTACTACTTTACTGAGCACTATTCACAGAGACAGTAAACAGCAAATATAAGCATAGCTATATTGCTGAAAACATATTGAAAATGTCAAATATTTTGAAAAAATAATATAAAAAATTACAAACTAAACACAAGTTTGCTATTTTAACTTGCTATTTTAACTTTTTAACTTGTTAATAACAATATGAATAATAAGAATTAAAAATGTCACCTGTACTGTGAGGATAACTGGAGCACCCGGATAAAACCCACATGAACACTGGAAGAACATGCAGAAACGCCAACTGACCCAGCCGAGGCTCGAACCAGCGACCTTCTTGCTGTGGGCCGAACGTGCTACCCATTGCGCCATTGTGCAGCCCCCTTTATATCATATTATTTATAATAATCAATTACAACTTTCAGAGGTATAAGCTTGAACCTACAATAATAAAATTAATAATAATAATAATAATTATAATACTTTTTTTTCCTTTTTAGTGTAATAATTCTCAATAAAACATGATCATTTATTATTACCAATTATGATATGTGGTCATTAATTCTTTAAAATGTTATTATCCAAATTTTTCAAGATTTATTTGATTGATAAAAAAAAAAACAAAGCACAAATTGAATCATCTCGACAGTTATGAATAGTTTATGAAGCTCTATAGGCATGGAGTGTGTCAGTCAGCAGCACAGCGAGGGTGTAAATTTAAGAGGAACTGGGTCTGAGCCTTTGGGCCTCTGATGGAGAAGCCCAGAGCAGAAAAGGACAGCAAAGATCCAGAGGCAGCGGAGTAGCGGACTGGAGTGGCGGACTGGACCAGCGGCCCTCCTCTGGGCACAGAGAACAGGCTAGAGCGGCCCTTCGGAGCCCTGATGAAAGGAAATGGAGGGGCGGAGAGATCAGGTCAAAACAACAACAAATAAACAAACACAACACAGAAAAGAAAGAAAAGAAGAAACAGAGGCTCCAAGGTCCTTTCGCTAATTACCAGCACTTGCATTTATTAATAAGGTCTAATGAGCACTTTCTCAATAGTTTGTTTTCCCCTAATATGAATATTTCCTTTTCATTAGCGTGTTACATGTGCGTGGATTGCTTCCAATGATCACACCACTGCCTTTTCTTTCCCGAATGCGCGTCCGCATGTGTTTATGTCAACATTAAGTGCGAGTGAAAACACGTGAGAGTTTTTAGATTATAGATCTTTGCTTTTTGTTGTTGTTTTGTTTTTCTTCAGATTGTAGGTCTGTGTAATGTCAGAATGGTGCGGGATTATATTGAATGGGGGGTGGGGAGTCGATCCAAGCGCCAAGTTCAGGCAGATGGTTTGCCTTTAAACTGGCTGATTGGAAGCATGTAGCCATCATTAAAGGTACTAATTTCAAAAAGAGTCCATATTGTACACATGCTTAATTAATCAGCCCCTGGCTCACTCACTAAATCAACACGGCTGGTTCTGGACTTTTAATCACTATATACAGTCACAGCATCTTGTTTTGTTGGTTTAGGAGTTGTGGATTCATTTGCGTATGGTTTGTGTGTGAAGTGAAATTGTCTGAAAAATTAGGATGACGATTATTTTGGTACTGAGCAAACAAGCAGTTTAAGATGGAGAATTTGGGTTAAGGAGTGTGTTTTAATGTTTTATAATGAAGCTTGTGGGATATACTGCATATATGTGCTTTAATTCTGTTAGTGTATTGGCATATTTTAGGGTAAAATTGTTTTACTTTTTAATAAATATATAAAACTGTATTTGTTAAAAAAATTATAGTTTATTTTTTATGGTCTTTGGACAGTTAGATGTCTTGTAAAAGTACCACATTAAACATGAAACACATTTATAACCTAAAATATTGAGCATTATTCCCAAATATAAGCATAACTATACTGCTGAAAACATTTAGAAAATGTCAAATATTAAAAAAAAAAAACTTTATGCATTTTAATACATTTAATACAAAACATATATTATATTTTTTGTGTTGTCAAAGCTATATTTTCAGCAGTTATTTTGATAAAATATTACAATAATAATAATAATAACAATCATAATAACAATACAATTTAAATAATAATAATGATAATGATACATTTTAAATAGTAGTAATATAAATAATAATAATAACAATACAATTTAAATGAAAATAAAATATAAATAATATTAATAATAACAATACAATGTAAATAATGATGATGATGATGATGATTATTATTATTAATATTATTATTAATATCATTATTGGGTGGCATGGTGGCGCAGTGGGTAGCACTGTCACCTCAAAGCAAGAAGGTCGGTGATTCGGTATTTCTGTGTGGGGTTTGCATGTTCTCCTGTGTTCCCGCGTGTTTCCTCCGGGTGCTTCGGTTTCCCCACGTAAGTTAAATTGTTCTTAGTGTATGTGTGTAAATGAGAGTGTGTGGGTGTTTCCCAGTGATGGGTTGCAGCTGGAAGGGCATCCGCTGCGTAAAACATATGCTGGATAAGTTGGGGGTTCATTCTGCTGTGGCAACCCCAGATTAATTAAGGGACTAAGACGAAAAGAAAATGAATTAATTATTATTACTATTATTATTATTATTATTATTATTATGTAAATGTTGATTATGGTACTAATTTTGTCAATAATTTACTATAATAATTTTAATAATTAATATTAATACATTTAAGAATTATTGTAAACAGTTTAATGCAGCATTTCTATGCAGCAATTTTAATGCAGCGTTTGTAGGTAATTTAATGAACAGAATGTAAAATAAATAAATAACAGCAACAAAATAATCAACAAATAATATTAGCAAATTAACACATTGGTGCATTTTGTTCACCAGGTCTGTCCCTGTGTGTGTTTAACATCAAAGGGATTAAATCAGATAAATACTCCTTATTCTTCCCTTCTTTTTTAAATGAATCTTTAAATGAATCTGCTCTCATAAATCTGTTTTTCTCTGCAATACAGACAAATGTTTCTGTCCTTACTCTTGTGGAACCATTACATGCCAATAAATAAATAAATACTTGAATCATTTTTTCAGAAAGCAGACAATTTATGATGCTGTAAAACTTAATACAAAATGACTCCTAGAGTATATGAAGCAACGTGCAACAGCTAAACTGAATGTGTACATCACTACGGAGAAAGTGAGATAGCAAGTGGAGTAAATCATCTTTGTTGGATGAGCAGACTGGAGCTGCTGGTGTGTCCAGTCATTAAATCCAGTCTGAGGGAGAGTTTTCAGCTTAATCTGCTGTGTCTCTGCCTGCAGGCCGCATGTAATTAGTGATGAGTTGATTGGTAATCTGGCCTCTCCTGGTGCTTTATCTATGGCAAGTTAAGACGCCCGTCTATAATCTGGTCTGCCCAGTCTGTGCATGTATAGCAAGTGAATTGGCTGAATTTTAATCTCTGGCCTCCCCCTTGTTGGTGTTTTGTCTGTTGCTGTGTGTAATGTAATGATCTTTGTGAGCTTTGGACAGGGTGTCTGGTGGGAGCATGTGGGAATCCAGATCATTTTATTCATGTAATGGGAATTCAGCAAGATAGTGGACTGAATTGTAGAAGTCTGGACTTGTAGAAACAAATCAGATTTTTTACTGTGAATTTTGAATGAGTTAAAAAAATGTTTTTAATTTTATTAAGAAAAAAGCTAGAAAAATGAATCAAACATGTTTTAAGGTTTCTCACAATTTATTTTTGTTTAATAAATAATAGTTCCTAAATTTGTTTTGTTCAGCTTTATATAATCTATTGATACAATTTAACATTATTGTTTATAATTGTATAATTTCAAATAGTTTTATTTATTTATTTACAGTTTTTTTTTTTTTTTTTTGCTTGAAAAGTGGATGGAAAAGGCAAATGAAAGGAAACGCTCAAAGTTCAAGGAGCTAGTAGAGAAGTGCCAGGAAGCCGTTTTTGCTGTGGCAACCATTAAAAAACCTAAGACTAAACCAAAGGATAGTGAGTGATGATTATTTATTTATTTATTTATTTATTTATTTATTTATTTATTTATTTATTTATTTATTTATTTGTTTGTTTGTTTGTTTGTTTATAATTCAAAATGTTGGGGAAATTATGGGCAAATATCCTATGCCACAAAATAAAACTAAATCTGCAAAAAGAAAGAAAGAAAGAAAGAGAAAGAAAGAAAGAAAGAAAGAAAGAAAGAAAGAAAGAAAGAAAGAAAGAAAGAAAGAAAGAAAGAAAGAAAGAAAGAAAGAAAGAAAGAAAAGAAATATTTGGGTCCACCTCAGACAGTTTTCTCAACAGGACACACACAAATGTAGCAGAGCTGAAACGGTGATCCCGCAGAGCAGGGGTGGATCCTCTACTACACTATACAACATAGAGCAGCTATATATTTTAGCTGAGTAATGAGGTAACCAATATACTGTGCTTGTGTCACTCTAACCTAATTACAGCTCAGGCTGCTGAAACAGTGATATCACCTCCAGCTTCATTATTCCGACACCTGCTGCATCTAACACACACCTGAGTGTTGGGTGTCTTTGACTCGTAAACGTAATTTTGATGGGATCTTTGAACTCTTTAAAGTCTTTAATTAATAGCATTGGTACTGACAGCCTGGTGACCTGCTGATCACTATGCCAGTATTAAAATGCAATTAACATGCCAAAGTTAATATTATAGCAGATGTTTTATGTTTATATGTGTTAACCTTTCTGAAGTTAAAACATTGGAATTAGGGCGTTATTTATAAACTACTGGTCAAAAGTTTGGGGTCATTTTTTTTTCTTTTTTTTTTTAAAGTGGCAATTATTAAATGTAAACAAAAATAAGCTAAATTGTTAAATATTTATAACAAAAAAAATAACTGCTTTCTTATGTAGTTTTTAAAATGTAATTATTACTCCAGTCATCATTGCTTTTATTACCATTAATAATAATAATAATAATAATAATTTTTGTGTGATTTCTGAAGTCTTCGTGCGACTGAAGACTGCAGTAATGAAGCTTTAAATTCACTGGAATAAAGGACTAAATTTAATTAACTTTTGAACAGTTATTTTTTATTGCAATAACATATTACAATTTTTTAATTTGTATAATATTTTTTTATCAAATAAATACAGCTTTGGTGAGCAGGAGTAGCCTATTTTAAAATATTTAAGTAATAATAACAATAATATGTATATACAAATAATGCATTTATTATATAAATGTCTAAATACATGGCACGTTTTTGCTATTTTAGGCAAATAATAAATCTAAATAATAGCATTTTGATTTAAAATTAGGAAGAAATATTCATAAAAATAAATTAATATACTAAAATATTATTCATTAATAATATTTATTTATTTTATTTTTTAAACACTCTCTAATTCTCACCAAGGCTGCATTTAAAGATAAGTAATATTGCTAACAATTTACAATAAGGTTCAATTAGTTGACATTAGTTAATATACAGTATTTGCTAACATGAACAAACAATGAACTAAACATTTATATCAGTCTTTATTTATCTATGTTAATGACATTAATCAAAATAAAGTTGTTCATTGTTCATTTTAGCTAAGAGTTTATTAGCTAAAAACAAGCATGAATTAGAATTTTGATTAATTAATTAATTAATTAATGTTAAACTAATGAATGCTGTAAAAATATTATTCATTATTAATTCATGTTAGTAAATACATTAACTAATGAAAACATTATAAAATACAGGTGTTAAACTCAGTTCCTATAGGGCCGCAGCTCGGCACAGTTAATTTCCAACCCTAATTTAACACACCTGTTAAAACTAATTAAGTCCTTCAGGCTTATTAAAATCTACAGGTACTGTAAGTGTGTTGTGAACTTAACTGTGCAAGGCTGCAGCCCTCCAAGAATGGAATTTGACACCCTTGTTGTAAAGTGTCATCAATATTTTGATGATTTAATACACATTCAAAATAAACTGTCTTCTATTTTCTTTATTCCAGTGATTCAAAGCTATTTTTTCAGGAGTGTTATACAGTTTTAGAGGCACATTATTCTTCAATAATTATCCTAAAATGATTATTTGATGCTCAAGATGCAGTTCATATTATCAACACCATTGAAATCAGTTTTGCTGAATTAATTGAATGTTTGGTCATGAATCTCTTCTTTCTATTCCCTTTTTTAATTTTTAAAAATGGCCATACATGAAAGGCCATTATAGAAATGTAACTTTGTACACTCATAAGCAAATGAACCACACTGACAGAAATTAAAACATCCCTTTGGCAGATCCTGAGGACCTTCAGGAATGTGGCTCCATGTGTCCTTTTCTCTGCACAAATGTTACTGCTCCTGGTCTGACACTCAGAAATGCTAAATATGCCCTGGTGAAGGGAGTCTGCTGGCATTTGCAGGTTTAACACTGCATGCACTCACAACAGACGCGTTTACTGTCTTTGTTCATATTTAAATGGATATAAGACCACAAACAGCACTGTTGTAGACCTCTGAAGGAATCTGCAGGATGAGGAAGGTGTGATGTTTTTGTTTTGATCTTAGCATCTGATTCTGTCATGTGAAATTTAAACCATGCAAAAATCAGACACATGTCACTACTGCATCTTTGTGATGACAGTTTCATGGTTTATACAAAGTGAAACAAAAAGCCCAAATGCGCCCGTAACCAAGTGAGATCTGAGAGTTGTCATGTTAGGGTACAAAGAATGCTAATCAGATCTCTTCAAGAAGGGTTGCAGAAAACATACTTAATATTCTGCAGTAAGTCCCTCCATTTAGTGAGGTGATATAGGCAAAGATAAATGTGAATGAAATGTGGAGGAGATAAAATATATTTAGTTCAGTACAACTAAATTTGACTCTGGACCACAAAACCAGATTTATGGTTTAATATATTTAACTCCACGGTAAAAAAAATTGTTATTATTTAAAAATTATAGATTTTTATTTGAAGTCGAAAATCATCAGAATATTAAGTAAAGGTTATCTGTCTTTCATATTTTAAATGTCCTCCAGTAAATGTATCAAAACTTAATTTCTAATAAGTATGCATTCACTACTTACCTGCCAACACTCCTGTTTTTTCTTGGTGTCCCCCGTATTTTATACCAATCTCCCGCCGCCCTCCCATTTAGTTATTTCTCCCGGAAAACTTCCCTTACTGGGAAACACTGTACATTTTCATTCACACGCATACACTACGGACAATTTAGCTTACCCAATTCAGCTATAGTGCATGTCTTTAGACTTGTGGAGGAAACAGGAGCACCCGGAGGAAAACCCACGTGAACACAGGAAGAACATTCAAATTTCACACAGAAATGCCAACTGACCCAGTCCAGGCTTGAACCAGCGACCTTCTTGCTGTGAAACGACAGTGCAAGCCACTGCGTCACTGGGCCACCCCTCAGTATTTATTGTTTTTTTTAAAATTCCAGATTAGCCTATAATTTATCTTTGCCAAATATTGTCCTATCCTAATAAGCCAAACGTCAAAAGAAGCATTATTTATTCAGCTCTTAGATGATTTATGAATCTCAATTTCAAAAAATGGACCCATATGACTGGTTTTGTGGTCTAAGGACACAAGTTGGCCACATGTTTAGGCCTGCTCTTTGTAGACTGTGTTGGCCATTACCAAAATCAACCTGTAGTGTTTGCGGTCATTAATTTCACTGTCAAAAAAGAAAAAAAAAAAGTTATCCCACACAAACCCTCAAGAATCGTGTTTTACTCATCATAAATAAGTAGTTTGAACAAGTAGCCAGAGTCATTTTTTTGAGTGCTGTTTAGGATATCTGGTCCTTGTTTTCTCTTTGAAATAGGAATATTTTGCTAACCACATTGGCAGAGTATTTGGCTTGCTTAAACAAAAAGCTCACGTAATTTTGACATATAATTTCTAAAAAAAAAGACAATATTTTATGTGTATAAAATAAATCTTAGGGTAAGAATCTTTAAACAATTGGACTAGAACCAAGACAAAAACTTTAGGTAGAAAAGCACTTTTTGCACACACACACACACACACACACACACACACACACACACACACATATATATATATATATATATATTCATTTTCTTGTCAGCTTTGACCCTTTATTAATCTAATCTGTTTATTAAAGTTTTTACACAGCGGATGCCCTTCCAGCTTCCTCTGGGAAACATCCACACACACACATACACTACGGACAATTTAGCCTACCCAATTCAACCGGAGGAAACCCACGTGAAGGCAGGGAGAACATGCAAACTCCACACAGAAATGCCAACTGAGCGAGGTTCGAACCAGCGACCATCTTGCTGTGAGGCGACAGCACTACCTACTGCACCACTGCCTCGCCCTATATATGTATTTATTCATTATTATTTTTAATCCTAATTCTTTAATTTGGAGTGCTAAAATCTTCTCTGTAAAAATCTTTGACGCTAATTTGTGAAAAAAAAAGAAAAGAAATACAAATCTGACTTCATCCAGTATTGACATTTGGTAACACTTTAGTTTAGGTCACACCCTGTCTATTATTAAGTTATTAACTGTTCATTAGTAGTTATAAAGTATAATCTTATTCTGGTTTACTTCCCAAAACCTAAACCCAACTTTTACTTTACCAATTATTAATAAACAGTTAATTACAAGTTTATTATGCTAGTGGTGTGCGTTAATGGTTTGTTATTATCATGGATTGTGACCTAATGTGTTTCCTCAGATTTCAGTGTAAATTTAAAATGTATAAGTGGAATTTCATTAAAATAATGCCTCATTTTAAATAATTTAGAAAACTTTTTTTTTTAAGTTCTAAATGTAATTAATGATAACAGTGCCTTATAAGGTGAGATAGGGTTGAAATAAGGATTCATAGGCTACTGTACACTGCGGCTTATAGGAACATGTTAGACCTGCAGGGCAAAACAACCAAGCAGAAGATATAAAGAGAAAGAAGTGTGTAAAGCTTTTAAGTTCAACGGAGTGAGCTTTATGTGAAGGAAAGTCTAGACGTTGAGGAGAGTGATGTGCTCCACACTCCAGCAAGCCAGCAGTGAAACGCTTCTTTCAGCTCAGCCCTTTCAGAGCAGGACTCCTGCACTATCTGTCTGTCAGCCGAGGCCTGCGGGGAAACTCTGAGCTCATGAATGGGGGAGGAGGACCGGCCTGAGCAGAGCAGAGCAGAGTAGAGCGTCTCTGGAGCATCTCTAGCCCTGTGGCTTCAGGACTAATTCAACATCATATCAGTAGACTCGTATTTGAGCTAAAGCGCTGTGTTTACTAGACTGCAGGGTCTCAGTCATTCTGTCTGTAGTTTAAAAAAGGCATTTCCACTTACAGCTGACATGTAGATTAAGTTTATTTGTTTACTGGATAATGCTATTTTGTATAGTTCAGTAGCTTTTGCACTCTTATTTTTGTACTATATGTTTGCTTCTCTTTTAATGAAGAGTTCAGATACAAAAACCTTTAAATACCATATGAAGTTTTCTAGCAAAATTAATATTTTTTTGTCAGCCTCCTGTTTATATGCTATTATTTTACTTTAGTCTTAATGAAAATAACCTTTTCATCACTATAAAAGTGAAAAATATATACCTACACACAGGAAAAATGAGAATAATTTTCATTCTAAGATAAAATTTCCGATGGCATTTAGGGGTGTTTACATCTGAACTCTTAAAATATTTTTTAATGAATGTTGAAGTGAGAATCCTTGGTGGATCATATAATGCAAGTCGACTGCTACCTTCATTTAGACATTTTGGAATAGCAAAAATATCTAAGTTTAACTAACTTTCCTGTTTGGGTTTAGTTATGAAGACTATGACTATTGTCAAAAGCATAGTAAGTTTAAATAGATAAATAAAGGATTATTATAAAATCAGTGAACATTCAGAATGGCTCATGTTCACAGGACTAATAAAGGAAAATCCATCTAATGTTATATAATCTCTCAAAGTCTGAGTCTGAGTTGGGCCTATTGACGAAAAAACAAACATGTCAAGTAATATTTTGAAGAGAGAAACACTGTAGAGTGAATGTGAAAAATTTGTGGAACTAGTAATTAGTTGAAGTTGAATATTGAATTATTTTACAGCGCAAACACGTAAAACCTCATTTACACCAGTGGCTTTGGATGATACACAGTGAAATGTGAAAGGTGAAATGACATATTTGCAAGACAATTGCCTGCAGTTCATCTAGCAAACTGCTTCTTTCTGACTTGTTTGTGCAAACATGCAATGATGTAATGTTTATGCAAGTATATTATTAAATTGCCAAATAATGGCATAAAAGCAAATAAAGTAAATAGTCTCGTTTTGAGTTAGAGTGTCTGCCGGGCATGTCTGAAAGTGAGTTTTGATTGAGTACATTTGTAGGTCCTCACAAAATTCAATTGGTTTGGATAGGTTATTAATCTAGTTCACTGTAAAAAGCCACTTCAAAAGATGTTTTCTTTATTTAGGACTGTTTGAGGCTGTGGATTAATAATAGTAATAATAATGCATTACATAAGGTCCAGTTTCCTGCACAGACTGATCATTTCACTTCATTAGAACTCAATTTATAATCAGGAGCCTTTTTTTTTTATTCTCACAGTCTCGGTAACTATTCACTAGGAATTTATTCATCCAATCATTCATTCTCCATTGGCTTAGTCTCTATTTCAGAGGAATAAACCACCAACTTATCCAGCATATGTTTTATGCAGCGGATGCTCTTCCAGCTGCAACTCAGTACTCAGGAACACTCATACCCACTCACATTCACACACTCACTACAGCCAATTTAGCTTACCCAATTCACCTAAAGTGCATGTCTTTGGACCCACACAAAGACGGGGAGAACATGCAAACTCCACACAGAAATGTCGGGACTTGAACTAGTGACCTTCTTGCTAACCACTGAGCCACGTGCTGCCCAGGAATTCATTCTCTAGTAAGTAAATTTTTCACTAGTCAATAGCCATGTATCACCAAAGACCACAGTTAAAGAAGATAAATAGAAAACAAAAGTTAAATAAGATGTAGAATCTTCTTTAATACTCTACTTAAGAAAAAAAACACCTCTGCATTTTCATATTTTTAAGGTACAATATCAAAGTTTTCTTCATCAGCACACAGTTACAATAAAGCTTGCAATGGAACAACTATAAAAATGACAAAGCTACTATTTAAAGTTAAAATAATTGTTTTCTTGTACATCAAGGACACTAATTATCCAAATGTGCCAGTAATATATATTAATAGTATTACACAAGCCCTTAGTTTTCAAATGTAAAATGTTCTACTGAGCTTTATATGCACCAAAATAATCCTGAAAATTGTCCCTCCATCCTTCCATCAAATGTTAAAATTGTCAAATTACTGTGTATGTGCACTCCAAAAAATCCTGGCTTAATTGTTTTAATGAAACTGAAATGACACTTTTTAACCCAGTTGGGTTTGTCTATATTTGTACAACAACCCAGCATTTGTAGAGTGTGTGCTACAAAGTGAAGTTTACATAAAAAAATATTTTGAAAGAATTACGTGCTTATGATTGACCACAGCTGGTCCTGCATTATCATCTTGATTTACCAATCAGACGAATCCAAACATACATAAATAACCAGAGTTTCTTACCTTGGTCATTGTGATCTTGAAGAATCCCGCCATCCACCGCTACTCCTCCCCCCTCTTTCCTTGATTAACTCAGAATAGGGCGACACGGCGGCTTAGTGGTTAGCACTGTTACCTCATAGCAAGAAGGTCACTGGTCTGAGTCCCGACTGGACAAGTTGGCGTTTCTGTGTGGAGTTTACATGTTCTCCCTGTGCTCACATACTCTGGTTTCCTCTCACAGTGTAAAGTTTTAAAAAGTTTTAGTACTGGGCATTCTCCAAATAAACACATGCTGGTATAGTTGGCGGTTCATTCTGCAGTGGCAACCCCTAATAATCAAGGAATAGGCTGAAAGAACAAACTCAGGGGAGCCCTCTAGTCTTACCTGAGCTCAGACTCCTCTCTCTCCGGAGCCCCGGACTCGAGGATCTTCTGAGCTCTGGGCTCTCTTTTGTGACAGCGTGCCAAACACGCTTTATAATCAATCATCAGCTAAGTGTGAACTCTTGAATGACATTCAATATAAATGCTGCTTGGATCTGATCAGGTCATATGAGTGTATAGGCCTGAAGTTTTACATGTCCAAATTATCAACAAAAATGTGCAACAGTGGAAATGCAATGAATGAAATACTTTTTATTATGCAATGCAATATTTTTTTATTTGCTTGTTTATTTTACAGGGACAATACACTTGACATTGTTATACAAAAATAACAGATGTTGTGTACATAGGGCATAGAGCATAAAGATAATTTGCAGCCCTCGTCCCTTGTTAGGCTTTACATTTAAAAAATCAAAAAAAATCAAACAATCAAGAATAAAACACAACAACGAACATGTACAATATACACAGAGCCACAAACTTAAAATGCAAGTCAATCTGCATAAAGAGAAAAGTAAACGTGACCAACCTGAAAGAATAATACTTAATGCGCACATTGCTGTAAAGATTTCAACCATTTTTTTTAACTTTACAGAAAAAAAAAACTGGGAGTTCTGATTGTAACTTTAAATCAACAGGCATGGCATTCCATAGATGTGAATCTTTTACTGAAATGGATGACTGACCCACAGCAGTTCTGCATCTGCGGATTCAACAATTCCCACTTACTGCCCCTCTAGTTTTCACCCCATCACTGCTGAATTTTTTTTATCAACTCACAGACTACTTTAGGGGAAAGACCATGTATACACTTAACATGGTTTTTAAAAAAGAAAACTTAAAAAAAAAAACTTCAAAACTAAACAAGTTGTATTTTTTAAGAATTTGACAATGGTGCCATTTTATTGGTTTCTGATCCATTACTTTAAAAGTTTATTTGTGAAGAGACAGGCCTAACAACTGACTGAGTTGCTTTAAGAGATATATATGGTCTTATGATATGAAAACAGTTTAAATTTGCCTTTACAGTCTTATTGAAGTTTGTCCTACGTGCTTGCGTTTTTTTTAGTTACTTCTTTGGTTTGGTGCGTTAATCTTATAGTTACTATTATTCAAAAGAAGGTAATGATTCACACTCAATTGCTTCGTACTGTTTTTATTCTTACTTTTTCTTACATTTTACGGGTGATAACATACAAACAGACGTTTCGGCACAAAGCCTTCCTCAGTGTATGACACAATTCTCTAACTCCACCCTTTTATTCCATAGTCAATCACAATGTGCAATTAGTTAAACCGTCACTCTAATTTCATTATCCATTAATGACACAATAACTTATAATCTTCACAGTCTTCACATTTTCTTAATATGGCCATCAAACGTATATGCTTTGAGTCTATGATGACACCTAGATATTTAAATTCACTCACTTCCTTGATTTCCTTTTGATCAGTTTGGATTTTAATATATCTACTGCTCTGGTTTTTAAGGAAATACACATTGAAACTGTTTTGTTGTAATTAAGCTAAACAGTTGTCCTGCAGCCAGTGGGAAATACCAACACAATCTCACGGCAATTCGTAACTTTTTCATTTAGTGGCTAATTCGTATGAATTCGTACGATCTAATTCGTACAATTTAGTACGATTTGCTTATCCCCCAATGACGGTTGGGGTTAGGGGTGGGGTCAGGTGCCACGCCTCCTTTTTAAAATGGTACCATTTCGTACGACTGAACTCGTACGAATTCGTACGAATTAGCCACTAAACTGGCAAAACGTAAAATACTTACGTTTTCTCGTGAGATCAGGCTGGAAATACAGACCAGTTGGTTGGTTAACATGTTTGCAGCCTTCTGTGAAGTTTCTGCTGTTATATAAATAATTGTATCATCTGCATACTTTTGACCACCAACCTCATTGCAACTTTCAGGTAGATTTATATACAAACAGAAAAGCAATGGTCCCAATATTAAGCCTCGTGGTACACCTAATTTGCATTTTTGAAGTGTTGACATCACACTGTTAATTTGAACACATTGCTGTCTACAATCCAGGTATATTTTAAACCAGTTTAATTAATACATTTGTATTAATTGATAAATAAACAATTAGAAATCACAAGTTTCATTTATTTGTATTTGATACATTTTATTATTAAGTGATTTTATAACTTTGTTTCATAGACTAATTTGTTTTTGCTTTTATTTTAATTTAAATCCTTCTCAATGCTTTAAGGGATTTTAGTCCATTGACTACAAATTCATGGCTTATTTGGTTTTTCCTCATTTTCATAAAATGTTTAAACATATAACTTCAAAAGTCGTAACGTTGAGCATCATCTTAGAGCTGGCTCATGTTCATGTTTTACAGTCCTTGGTGAAGATTTTTTACAAATCCCTGCATATGGAGAAAATGAATAGGGAAAAATGTCTTAAAACCAAGGCTTCTGAAGAAAGTGGGTGGTCACTGTTACGCTTGATGAAATCAAACACGAGTTTGAACAGCTTACGATTTAACGCTTTATACCATAACTCTTACACCAGAGGGCCTTTCTCGGCACACATTTAAGGCGAAACACAGAAAGAGCAAATCAATGTGAACAAAACGAGTCTCCATGTGAGCTCATCTGTTACTGTAGTGTGTGTCTGAAGCGGGCTCTATGAGGCTGCCCAGCGTGAATATTATGGGGTGCAGATCTATAAGGTAAAGCCCCCTTCTGAGTGGTGAGTCCTTGACGCAGCAGGAGAATAAGTTCCCACTCTCATGATTGGAGACATCCATTATTGATGATGTCCTGATGAGATTAATCAAGCTTGAGAGGCTTTTTCTTCCTCTTTTCTATTTTTTTAAAAATTCGGAATCATGTTGAAACCAATAACAGCGTCATGACATCCTAATCGCTGTGTGATGAATATTTATATCAAATAGAAAATGATGCGTTCCATATTCATGACCTCTCTGTTTTTGTTTTGTTCTTTCATCTGTCAGGGTTTTATTTAATTTATTTATATTATTATATTTGTTAGTATGTTTCTGTTGGATACTAACGCGCTGCATATGGATGCATGTTTGTATGTATACACTGCTTCATTCGTGAATAAATCTGTGCATCGCTCGTCGTCTATTATAATGTATGTTGTTGAGTAAATATGATGCATCTTTCTGTTTTGACACAGCAACAACCACACGCTCATAAATATTGTTACAAAAATAACATCCCGTAACTATACATGCTGTCCAAACACATCAGTTACATAAGCTTCCTCTTTCATTTAATGAAAGACCGAATTAAAATACATGCAAATGCATCCACATTCATCCTCGGTTAGTGTTATTTTTGATCAAGGCCGGAAAGCTTGCTTTTTTCCAAGTAAGCTGTGTAAGACTGAACTATTGGAAAAGCACTTGGTTGTTTGAATTATTGATTCAGACAAGTTTTTTTTATTTATTTTTATTTTTTTTAACATGGAATTCTGTTCAGCTTGCTTAGCCTTTCAAAAACTATTCTCTGTATTTCTTACAGTTCATTCACAAGATATACAGCTGGATGATACATTAGTAATATCATTAATCCTGTCAGACTAAGCGAGTGGCGAGGAGTGGGTTGTCACAAAAAATATGGACAAACAACTTTAACAGCATATTTACTGATGAGGAAAACACACAAAAGGATAAAAAAAAAAATCATTAGGTAAATGCTTGTTTGTATTACTTCATTCATTCATTCATTTTCTTCTTGGCTTAGTCCCTTTATTTATCCGGGGTCACCACAGCAGTGTTGCCCTTCCAGCCACAACCCATCTCTGGGAAAGTTTGTATTACTTTTAACGACTTATTGTACAGTTTGACTTTAATGAAAAAAAAGTTTGTTCTTATTAACAATATTTAACATAATCGACTGTTGTACTTTCCATGGGCGGTTCACAGGGGCGGACTGGCCATCTGGCAGACCGGGCATATTCCTGCTGGGCCGACGTACTTTTTGGGCCGGGCTGATCATCGTTTTATGATCTGATCGGCCCATAAAAGGCTTAGCAGCCTATCGTTTTTGTCTGCCTTATTAATTGACGATGCTGTGATTTGTGACTCTGAAAGTAAGATGCTTTTTTTCCGGACAGACAGACTGGGCCGGCCCATGTGACACTCTGCAGCCCATTGGTTCTTTTCTTTATTGACATCGGGCTGGCCCAATCACAAACTCCTATTTTGGGCTCTGTGTGTGCGTGCATCGTCTTTGTCAAAATAGTCGAGAGTCAGAGAGAATAAACGGAAGGGAGAAATCGCGGGAAATACACTGGCGTTTCATTTAGCGGTTCTGAAAAGTTCTCCATTCATTCTAGCACACGGCTAAAAGCGCAAATCATGTGACCACACACTCTCTGCCTAGCTGCAGTCAGTAGTTCAGAGGGTGAGCATAAACCCCAGGTGAGAGTATAGTACATGTCGGACAATTCATCAGAGATCTACTGCTAGATCTGATCTCACTATAGTTGTTAAACGTGATATTGAATTGATATTGTTGTCTCTATATAACAACTTTTCGGTCTTTTGAATCACTTGTTCTCAGGTAACTGTTTTGGCTGAGAGCAAAGATAAGCTAATATATTAATTTATATTGCCACATACACTGATTCTGCACATTTATTTATTGCTTACCTTTATCGTATAAATGTATTATACGTTATACAGTTTTAATGGCCATTATTGATTATTAAAACTGATATTCTGCAAAAGAGACAGGGTAAAGTTCGTTCTTTTCAAAGAAAATGAAAGTAGGCATGGTTCCTATATTCTTATATTTAAGCCCTGTTTTGTTATAAATATAAATTTGTGTGAAGATGACACTCATATAAATGTGTAGCTACACGAGGCTGTTTGGTGTCTGTTAATCATAATATCAAAATGAAACAAATTTTACTTATATTATGTTTTCATTGTTTAGATAGTGAAACAGCAAGCAGTATGAGGTGAAAGGGGTTATAAAGTACACTGTTCCCTTTGAAGATTTGCCCATGCATTAGCAGGCAGTTTTTGTTATGTTTATTGTTTAATATAGGCTGATGAATAGTGTATTGAATAAGCTAAATTGGCTGTAGCGTATGAGTGTTTGTGAATGAGTGATTTCCGATATTGGGTTTGTGGCTGGAAGGGCATCTGCTGCATAAAACATGCAGGAATTGTTGGCAGTTCATTCCGCGGTGGCAATCCCTAATAATAAGGGACTAAGGCGAATAGTGTATTTTTTAGAACTTAACAAAAATCTTTATGGACAGTATACAGAAATTAAATTGAGATTAAAGTTTATTTATTTATTTCATACATATGGCTTTTGGGTTTTATAAAATAGGAGCTGATAAAAATATTGGACGTGCATAGATAGATAGCATTTTGATTGAATGTAGTGGGCAGCTCTGGCCCAAAATGCCAGGGCCGATTTTTTGCCCCAGTCCAGCCCTGGCGGTTCAGACAAGACAATAATCATTTAAAATAATAATAAAATGTAATAAAGCAGTCTTTTAACTAAAATATGGTGATATTTCTTAATAATCATTCTTACCAGAGGAAAACAGAAGAAGACCTATGTCCTGGTCTCCATCAAGCTCTGTCTGAGCTGCGATCCTGGTCCCCTAATGCAATTTAAAAATGTATATAAATGGAAAAATACCCGGAACACTTGTAGTAGGGAACAATTCTGTTAAAATATACAGTCATTTATTGTACAGATTTTTTCACAGTGTGCAATCTATGATTTTATTGCTATAAAGCCATATGATATGGTTTAAGCCAGTAATTTTTGTTTGTGTAATCAATGCATCGAAAGATGAGAATTGTTTCCATTTATAAATCTAAATTGCAGAATTACATTTGGTTTCATTTCTTACAGAAACATTCTGTGAGTCTTCCACAGCAAAATACTTCTTAAACAGCTATAAATTCTGGTTTAAAACATTTAGTCAGATTCCCAAAAGAATAATTGTTATGATGTGTTCACATTTTGTAGCTTTGATTTATTTTAAGTGAACTCCAGTGCAATTGCTGTGGTTTATTTAAATTGCAAACAATGCCATTCGGATCCTGTTGCGCACCAAAATTAAAGTTAGACCCCTGAAAAGCTTCTTAACAAACACTTGTTCAACTAAAATATAAACATAATATTTACAAAAAAAAAACAAAACATATAAACTAAACATGATGTCACAAGATGTGTTGTCACAAAGTACTGTATTTCTTATAATAATAGCACCTTGGCAATTTAGCCCTGACATTATAAACAAGTTGCATCAGAACTATGCTGCGTTTATGTCATAGCTACAGAATTATTGGCACTTGTTGGACACCTTTAGACATTTTATAAGCTCTTAACAAATTACTAATACAACCCATGTAAACAAGCCATGCAAACTGGCATGTAGATTAACATGAACCATTGTTTTTGATGTTTAGTTGTTTTGTGAAACAAAATTTACATCATAAAAGCTGTTGTGTTATGGATTTTAAGTTCAGTTAAGTTAAATTCTATTTTAACGTTTTCACACATCTTGTTTGAAAAAAAAAGTCAGGAAAGTGGGTGAGTCCAGCTATTTTTAGGTGGCAGTGTCGAGTGGCGAAAGAGGAAAGGGTTTGAATGAAAAGTGGAGTTTCATTATAAAAATAGATGCGTGAACATTTGAGTTTACTCGTTTCGTTCACGCGACAAATTCACTTCACAACAGACGCAGATTTGTGTGATGGGCAGGGCTTCTGTCTGCCTGGTGACTCTAGCTTCGCTGCTAAATTGCTAACATGGATTTTATTGAGAAAATAACTGTGTTTTATGTGTTTTAGGAAGGCTGAAAAACAGCATTGATTCGTTTGGAGCCGTGTCTGAGTGCACTAGATTCTTTAAGAGGTGCACCCAGCTCTGTGAGTTTATAAACTCTTCCAGAAACTTAACCTGGATGATGGAAGCAAAACACTCCATTCGCGCGTATCGTGCCGCAGGATGTCTATTTCCGCTTTTGTATTGACTTAACATGTACAGTTGAAGTCAGAATTATTAGCCCCCCTGAATTATTAGCGCAAAAAACTATTAGAAAAGACTTTCTCCAGAAGAAAAAAATATCAGACATACTGTGAAAATTTCCTTGCTCTGTTAAAAATAATTTGGGAAATATTTAAAAAAATAAAATAAAATCAAAAGGGGGCTAATGATTCTGACTTCAACTGTAAATCACTCGCGCTTGACACTTCTACCGCGTCTAGTGTGAAAGCAGTATTACAGTTGGCAACACAACATGGTGTCTCTCTGAACACTGGTAGTTGCATCTCATTCTCAATAGAGCGCGCTGATTGGTTCAAATTAAGTCTTTCTTGTGAATTAATGAACAGATGTGCTGAAAACTCAATGATGTAACATTGTACCAGCCGGTACAGACAGCCAATGTCCACACTGGAATTTACACAATGAACTCATCGCTGTGACACAGCTTCAAAAGAAGAACAAATTTGCTCCAAACAACGCAAATAAACAAACAATTTTCACTTTTAGCTATATATACTGTATGTGTCCTACTAGTGTTTTTAGCTATGTGGGACATATTTATGACGGTCAACATAGCAAAAAATGTGTTTTGGTGTTTCGTGACCCTTTAAATCGAAATCTTGATGTATGGCTATAAAATAATGAAACACAGTAATTTACTGTAAAATGTAGAAATATTTTTACGTTATTACCGTAATTTTTATGGAAAGAATTCAACAAACAAGGCTGCAATTTATTTTTTTAAACATAAATTTTACTAATTTTATTTTTTACAGTGCACATAGACGTACACATACTATCATACAGTTATCTTAATTTTCAGCATGTTCAAATTTTGTTCCGTTCTTTAATAATATCTAAAAAATTATTTATTTTAAACAATTTTTGTATGTACTTTTTTTTGGAAGTAGTTTATTTATAGCTAAACAAATAATTTGCACCATTAAAATATAACCAAATCAGAAAACTTCATGTTAAGTACATTTACATGAAAGAGCATTACATTTGAGACCTTTTATGCTTAACCAAAATATGCAAAAAGATTGTGCTACACTAATGCATATATTCCTATGTACTCATATTTAAAAAACAGCCTCAAGGATCTGAAGATAACAAGACATTTCTTGACATGGTGACTAGGAAAAGGTCTCTGTTAGCCTGCAGTGCCTCTTGAAGCGCAAATTTAAATGCAAAAATGCAGATGAGATATTAGAGCACATAAAATAAAAAAGAATATTTTGCATATGTGGTACACAAATCCACGTTGAGAACATAGTGGATCATCTGCTGACCTCATATGAATTTATACGTGTTCAAAATTGCAGTGTCAGTGTGTCGATGTATGATGAATGTCAATGAAAGGGTGACAGGAGACATGAAAGGTCTGACCTCAACAGTTTGTTCAGTGCTTGCCCAAGTGTCTATGTTTGTGTGTCTGCCGATGGAAGGAGAATGGATCCCCCGCAGCAGTGTGTAATAACTAGTGTGTTCTAGGTAGGGGGTACAGAGGGGGAGGGAAATGGATTAGATGAGAGCCTTTGCAGGACATGGTGTGTTAAAGATCTGCCTCCTGGCTTTCCTCGGTACTTCTGTCGCTCCTTTCTCATGCATTTGTGCATGGCAGTGGCCATGAGCCGTAGATCCCCTTGTTGGGCCGAGAAGCAGCTCTGTCAATAAGGATACATCAGCGGCTCCAGCCCATAGAGGATCCACCCATTACCCCCTCCTTTTACTAAACACACACTCAGTCACTCTGTAGCTCCACTGCCAGAGGCTTCCATTAGTCCCACCACCTGCTGTGCCACGGCCCCCCCAAACACACACAGTCACTCTTTTTATTTTTCAAAGCGAACCGTCCATACGCTTTCTTTCTCTCCCTTTTTTCTATCCACCTTTCTCCACACGTGACTGTTTCATATGGGTTGCACTTCTTTTTTGGGGAACTGTCATTCAAATGAACTGAAACGAATCCCAATCAATCCATATACAGTTGAAGTTAGAATTATTAGCCCCCCTGAATTATTGGCCCCCTTAATTTTTTTTTTCCCAATTTCTCTTTAATGGAGAGAAGTTTTTTTTTAACACATTTCTAAACATAATAGTTTTAATAACTCATTTCTAATAACTGATTTATTTTATCTTTGCCATGAAGACAGTAAATAATATTTCACTAGATATTTTTCAAGACACTTCAATACAGCTTAAAGTGTCATTTAAAGGCTCAACTAGGTTAATTAGGTCAACTAGGTGGGTTAGAGTAATTAGGCAAGTTATTGTATAACAGTGATTTGTTCTGTAGATTATCTGAAAAATATAGCTTAAAGGGGCTAATATATTTGTCCCTAAATTGGTGTTTATAAAAATTTTAAACTGCTTTTGTTCTAGCCGAAATAAAACAAATAAGACTTTTTCCAGAGGAAAAAATATTATCAGACGTACTGTGAAAAATTCCTTCCTCTGTTACACATCATTTGGGAAATATTTAAAAAAGAAGAAAAAATAATCAAAAGGGGGCTAATAATTCTGGCTTCAACTGTACATAGTAAAAAGTGAGTGAGATGTACGTTTGGTTTTGTGCTGTACTTTTTTCCATCATGAATCTTGACATAATATCACAAGCCGCATATCTGTGGCCAAAGGTATTTTTGAATTCTATGGGTTTCCCATGGTTTCCTCTGGGTGCTTCGGTTTCCCCCACAGTCCAAAGACATGTGCTATAGTTGAATTCTTCTTCTTCTTCTTCTTCTTCTTTGGCCTTAGTCCCGCATGGTTGTGGGGTCGGATCTTTAAAACAAGTCATCCATTTAGACTTGTCCATATGATAACGACTTTTTTACACATTCCGGCTGGGCTGTCGTCTGGGCCTGTCACCCTTATACACTTATACACTACGGACAATTTAGCCTTCCCAATTCACCTGTAGCATGTCTTTGGACTGTGGGGGAAACCGGAGCACCCGCAGGAAACCCACGTGAACGCAGGGAGAACATGCAAACTCCTCACAGAAATGCCAACTGAGTTGAATTGAATAGTTGAATTGAATAAACTAAATTGGCTGTAGTGTATTTGTGTTAATATGAATGCGTGTGTATGGTTGTTTCGAAGTACTGAATTGCAGCTGGAAGGGCATACGCTGTGTAAAACACATGCTGGAATAGGTGGCAGTTCATTCTGCTGTGGCGACTTCTAAAATAGAGGTATTATTATTATTATTAGTAGTAGTAGTAATACTATAACCTTTATTTTACCAGGAAGGACACATTGAGATTAAACATCTCTTTTTCAAGAGCATCCGGACCAAGATTAGGCAGTAAATGTGTTACATGGGTCTAACAGGCAACAAATAAAAACAATTAAAATAAATCACACATTAACAAACAAACTATTCAAAACATCTGCAAGTCTGTGTTTCAAATTCTAAACCATTTATACTCTTTTTAAAAGCATTTAGTGGAATCAATTCTTTAAATAAGCTAAATTGGCAATAGTGTATGAGTGTGAGTATAAATGAGTGTGTATTGGTTTTTCCCGGTTTCCAGTACGGGATTGCGTATGAAAGAGCATTCGCTGAGTAAAACACATGCTGGAATAGTTGGCAGATCATTCGGCTGTGGCGACCACTGAAATAGAGACATTATTATTATTATTATAACCTCTATTTTACCAAAAAAGACACATTGAAATTAAAAATCTCTTTTACAAGAGCGTACTAGCCAAGATTAGGCAGTATACGTGTCACATGGGTCTAACAGACAACAAACAAAAAACAATTAACAGGTAACATGAATCAAACATTGACAAACCATCTACAAGCCTGTGTTTCAATTTCTAAACCATTTATACTCTTTTTTTAAAAGCACTTAGTGAAATAATTAAAAAAAAATAAATGGCCGTATTTTATGTGTTGCACCCTTGGCCCGTTCTCCCTCACCAACCACCTCTCACCACACCCAAGAACAATCACCCAAATACTGATTCCTTACACCTGCACCCGCAATCACCACACACCTTAAATACTCACCTCCTTCACTCACTCTTCGGCTGGAATCGAAGTTAGATGATTCAACTCATCTTCTCTCCCTCTTCCTCTCGTCTTCTTCCGTGGATGTCTTTCTTCTCCTCTCGAGGCATATGCAACAAATAAGGGAAGTGACTAAGCTTATCTGGTGTTTGACTGATGATCTGATGCTTACCATATGAACTGTGTGTGAGTTGCTCTCACTCTGCTACACCGCTTACCTGCTTCATCTCTCTGCATCATCTGCATTGTTTGTGGCTGGAAGGGCATTCGAATGAGCAAATGAGCAAAAACAGTATATTATGGATGCCAGACCGATATTTGGTGCTATCACCAGTAGGTAGAATTGTTGTGTGTGCCAGATGCTTCTCCATAGTTGGTTGTAATGTGAAGTAGGATAAATCTACACTTTGATGATTAAGCGTTATCGAATACTTGAGCAACAACACTACCTTGTACTCCACCATAATGGAGTGTAGTGTCGATAATTTCATAGTGTACTCAACATAGGTTCATTCTGAAAATGTAGCCCTAAATAAAACATTTCTGGATATTGTATATTATGTAGCCAGAAGAACGCATGGCTGCATTTCGTCTTTGTAACAAGTGCTACGATGGCGATATGATGCCAGCCCTTTTTACGCTTACCAGTTGAACACTTACCTTCGTATAAACGGCTTTACTGATGTTAACAGTTTGTCCAGTTAGCTTGCATGTACGTCAGCGCACTTGAGGCGCAGAGAGAAGTTGACCACAATGATGAAGTTCGAGTCTGGCAAAGAGCGGTTCCAGAAAGCAGGTAAGACAAAAACAGAAGCCAAAAAATAAAATAAACAACTAAATAACAGGGTGAGAGTGTGATAAAATCTGAAAACATAGTAAATATCAGGCAAGCTTTTTAAAACTCTTGATTGAGTTTAGAGAAGTGGGTGGGCGGGTCAATCTGTGCTTTTAAAAACACTATTAATTTGGGTTTAGGAAAGGAGGAGGGTGGGTCAGTCAATCGGTCAGTCATTTGACAGCGGCCTCTGGTGAATTTGCCACTCGCTAGAGAAATCTGAGATCTGAAATGCGTACACCGCGGCCTCTGGTGGATTAGCAAAAAATAAAATCAAATAAATAAAAAATGGAGCTCCTAGAACATATTTGGCACTCTCAAGAAATGTATATAGTGGTACGTTTTCAGAATGAGCTTGGGTTGGCCATAGTTGTGCTTAGATGCTTTGCCTTTAATCTACACCTCCGTATACACTTACCATTCACACACATGATGTCATAATTAAAAAAAAATCTCTCATTTGTGGGTGTTTACACAGACATGACAAAGATGCAATTTCCAAAAACTTCCAAAAGTGTTTTTCTATGCATTTTCAGTCACAAAACCTATTATCATGTACAAAAACAGACAAAACGCATTAAGTTTCCCATTCTTGTGTGAAAAATTTGTTTAGCTTTAGGGCCCCTTAAATCCGCCCTTTTCTGCATTTGACTGCAGCATTTTAAATTAGGGGTTGAACTTCCAGTTCATAAAAAAACAAACAGAAGATACTCCCATAATTCACACAAAGCATAGGAAATTGAATGAATTGCATATCACCTCTCTGAACACATACAGTGCATACAACATTTCACTCTTCTTTCAGAGGAAATGAGTGGATCAACCCAGAGAGAAGAGACTGGACGTCCCATCGCTGCATCCCTCACCCCTCCTTCTCTCTTGGTCTCAGCGAGCAAAGACAAGGCGATGCGGTGCAATTATTTTAATTGGTTGTGACTTCTTCATTTACATGACAAGTGCATGCACATCCTGGGAAACCGCGGTCTGCTTCTCCGTCAGAAGAGACCCCTCGGTCAGCGTGGGACACTGGGGCTCTGGAGGTCCTGAGGGGGGCGAGGGGGTGACGTTGCGGGTCTTTCTGTAAAATCCCACTGTCTGCTACCAGACTAGCGTGTCTTATACAAACTAAAGGCAGATTTAACTTGGGCTAGTCCCGCCGATTTACCCTGCTATTGTCTGCTGTTGGAAGTCACCGAAGCCGGGGCTTTATTCTGGAGTGGTGAAAGTTCTCATTAGGACAGCAGTGTGGCGCGATACTGAGCGGTGTTAGTTTACCATTACGAGACTACTCAGCTGAATCATTATAATGATAATTAGTTTGGCTTGGTGTAGTGTTTTCTTTATTGAAAAAAATGCATTGTGTTTTTTCGCCCCTCTTTTTGGTTTTGGTTGAAGTCCATGTAGTCTCTGTCCACTCAGAGGTCACATAAAGTAGTTAATGCAGAAGAGTGGAGATGAAAGATTATAATTTTTTTGTTGTTTTTAAATATGTCTTTTTATTGTGATGATGCAACATTGTTGTTAAGTGCTCTGTGTTTAATATAGATATTAGTTTAATAATCAACTCAATGCAGATTAGTTGTTTTAAATGGGTGGTCCACTACGATATCATATTTTAAACTTTAGTTGCTGTGCAATCTAACTGTGTGAACATAAACAACATCTCTGAATGTAGAATGCTTAAAGTTCAATGCAAAGGGAGAACGTTTTTACAGAGATAGCTTAGCAAAGCCTACAATGAACAAATTTTAGGGACTACAAAAAAATACTTCCGGGCCTTCCAGGTCACATACGGAATTTTACCGCGCACACACACTGCGTAGGTAAGAGCTGTGGCCAGAGGCGCTGTAACGTTACAGCAGAGAGAGATAAAATTCTGTCCAAACGCTGCTATTTCCACATAGCTTCTTCTGTTTCTGTATTTGGGCTTCCAAAGGACACGACACAAAGACAGAAGTGCTTACAGTTTAATATTAATTATGTTCCAGAGAATTATAAAATACATAGCAAGTATGACTAAGCATGACATTGACAAAACAAAGCTTCCAGAATCTCTCCCAGTTCAGTGCTGGATTCGGTTAAAATCTCCTCAAAGATGGAGCAATGTTTTTATTTGTTAAAATTGATCATGACATGCAAAGTGTCTAGCCTTAACAGTAAGTTGTAGCAAAGATGTAAACAATGGGAAAGGCTGTTCGCCACCGCGAACAATTTAGCTCCAAATTCATTTTTATCAGTCAAACTGCTGTAAACACACACACAAACTTCACGTTCATGTCTCTCTATGTGTGTGCGACTGCAGTGTTTCTCTATAGGCAGCTTTTCAATGCAGTTTACATCTCAGATAATAAACTCGCAAAAGATATGTGAACGATTCATATTACTTACACATGCATATTCCGGATATGTGTGAAAGACGTCATGTAAGGTGTTGAGTTAAAAAAATACAGGAGATCTCACCTAACTCATGCAGCAGCAAAAATATGAGGTTGACTGACTGTTTACACAAATACGGGGGTGACTTGGAGCCAATCCGCGAATCGTTTTCATGTTAGCTGAGTAGCTGTATATAATCAAAGTGAGATTTATGAAAAAATAACATGATTTCCTTCAAGTGAAAAATGAGCACACATTGCTTTGCATCTTATTAACACAACCAAGTCTTAAAATTACATTCTGCATTCTGGATCCTTTAACTATTGTAAAATAGAATTGAAGTTTGTTAAGTAGAATTGGTAACACTTTAATTTACAGTCCTGTGTTGTACAGTATGTAAAAACTGTAGGCTACAACACATAATACTTACTACAGTGATTGCATAACCTAGCTAATAATTAGCTGCTATCCCTAAAACTACCTCAGAACCTAACCCTAACCCTTGTGGTTACTTTATATAACCCAGAACTTAAGGTAAGTACACTGTAAGTAAATTTTTAATTACACATGCTGTAAAATAAAGTGCACCCAATATTTAATTTAAATTGTAAATGGCTTCCAGTAATTACCTGGTCAAATGTTGGTTTGTCACACGAAGTCACTGCAATTAAAGCTTTAGAAGATTATACAGAGCAGAATATCACCATTATCAAGTAACAATGTACTTAAAGGCTTCAACAAATTTGACTTTTCATCACATATATATATATATATATATATATATATATATATATATATATATATATATATATATATATATATATATATTTAATTGCTCCTTTTTTAGCATGTGCCTTCAAGCCGTTATCATATTTGTTATTCATTACATTTATCATATAAATTCAATGATTATATACTACATCCAAGACAGCCATAAATCCGCAGTAGAAGTGCAGTAATGAGGATGGAACGTGTAATATCGTGTGTGTGGTTGTTTGGAGCAGACTGTCTCTAACTATCCTCGCTCTAGGTGCTCAAGTTTGGATTAACTCAAATGAAAGGAAATCAATTCAGTTTGGGGACTCCCAGGGGTGTCGTCTGACTCTGGCTCATGCGTACGCTACCATCAAAACATGTTGGCACTAAAAAGACGTGTCTTCACACAGATGCCACAAAGCCGCCTTTGTGCCGCATGTGAGGGAATCTTTTAAAACAGGCACTTCATAAACGGAATAGCGAGCACTACAGAACTTCTCTAGTCTACATTTTCAGCTGACAATGAGACGAGAGCAGCACGATGTGAGTGATAGGAGCGAACAAAAGAGTGGTTTTCCCTCACGGAGACGGCGGCGCTGCCAAATTTATGGCCCAAAACAAGAGGCAGATGAAATTCTAGGCTGGTGTTTGGGTTTGATTGGGTCCGGTGTTGGAGTGCAGTTGGTCTGTTCTCACGCCCTGCTGAGGGAGTGGTTGTCGGACACCTAACACAGCTCTGAACTCTCGGTTACCTGTCCCACAAAGCCAATTTCACACACAAGACCAGCCAGAACAATGTGCATGATTTGGGTCATTGCAGGGTTTAGCTCTTTTACAGTAGGTGATTTTGGAGACTAATATTGGATTAGAGCCATTATAAGTGATGAGTTAACGTATCTCTGTGCTCATCTGAATGTTGTCTGATGAATCAAAATGACTGCCAACAGAAACTTGTGTCCATTTGGTCTTGTGGTATTCACTTTTAAAGACTAAATGGGGGTAAATTTGTGACTTAATGTTTTTGCACAAGAAGTGTTTAAGTAGGGTTGAGTAATGTTTGAATTTTAGCAATTTAGGTTCCAATTTCGATTCTGCTTATCAAATCTGGTTCTTATCGAGTGTGTGTCTTGATTCCAAAATTTTTTGTGGACAAAAAGAGCAAATACTTTTAAATGAATTGATATATTTTAACTTTTTTTTCCCCCAGTGTTGGGATGCGGCTGGAAGGGCATCTGCATATAGTATGCTGTATAAGTTTTATAACGGTTCATTCTGCTTTGCCAACCCCTGATTAATAAAGCAACTAAGCTGAAAAAAAAATTTAATCTTTAATTATTTTTTAATCTTTTATTTTTGCCACATTTATGCTGTAGCCACTAGGATGAACTCACCCAAAAATGAAATTGTATTTACTATTTGCTCACCCTTAAATAGTTTTAAACCTTTATGAGTTTCTTTCTTCTGTTTAACAAAAAAGATATAAAAAAAAAAAAGCAAAACAGTAGCCATTGACTTCTATAGTAAAAAACAAATACTATGACAGTGGTTATAAGTCAATAGTTACAGCTCTCTTCAAAGTGAAGTTTATTTATAAACTAATTTCAAGAGGATTGCATGCTAATGATGATTCACCAATCAGACGATTCCTAAGTCACTATAAATACCCTAAGTTCCATTTCACAGCCATCTTTTTTTGAAGAATCCCCCTTTCCACCCCTACTCCTCTTCCTTTCCTAGATGGGTGGTATGATATGGCGCAGTGGTTAGCACTGTTGCCTCACAGCAAGAACCACACTAGTTCTAGTCCTTACCAAGCCAGACAACGTTTCTGTGCGGAGTTCACATGTTCTCCCCATTCTTACATGGGTTTTCCCCCAGGTCCCCCAGTTTCCTCCCACCATCCAAAAACATGCAACTTAAGTTAATTGACTAATCCAAATCGACACCATATCTTAAAGGTTCAAGAAACAACAGTCGACACAATAGTCTAGTGGTTAGCGCCAACAAATGGTGCAATAGCATGTCAGGGCATCCCAAGTTCAATTCCAGGCTCGAGGACATTTCCCATCCCTACCCCCTCTCCAACTACGCTTCCTGTCTCATTACTGTCCTATCTAATAAAGGCAAAAAGGAGAACAAATGATAATTGCCTGAGACCGCATCAACGGACCCACGGCACACAGTATTTAGCCGTTCATGAAAGGTTGTATGTGTTTGTTTCCATGATCCACAGGGTTTGTTGCATGTTTTCCCCCGCAAACCTGTCAGGGCCGATACAGCAAAGCTGTACATGTGCAGCAAGCATTTTTCTCGGGAGAGCAGTACAAGAATTGGAGAATGGGGGACTTTGTCTTTTATCAGTTGAGTTTGTTAACATGTAGACACATCGCCGGGCTGCTGTGTTCGCCTAAATCCTCCAGATTACCAGCAGGGCTAATGGTTAAAATAGACAGGGAAAGATACCTGCTGCACTGAGTCTGCATTCAGACCCACTCCTCACTCTGCTTGCAGAGCTCCACACCCATTATGATGCATTTTTTTTTTTAATTCTGAGGTAGACTTGAACCGAAAGTGGGTGGTTTCATGGCCCTTTAAAAGCAATCACTATGTTCATTAGCTATCTACCTGAGCTCAAACTCCCCTCTCGCCCTGCAACAGGGGGGAGACCTGGGCTTTAGGATCTTATGAGCTCAGGGCTCTCTCCCGGGACAGCATGCCAAACGCCAAAAACTCTTAAAATATCATAAAGTAAAACATAAAGCGAACAATCCCTTTAATTGTGAGAATTTGACAAATAATTAAACAACAATTCCACTATGGAATAAAATAAATGATTACAAATGATTAATATAGTACCTATGTTATCCTAGCTGCCTGAATGTATTTATTATCCTTAAAGGGACTTTGTCATTAGTGATCACTATTTTAAAAATAAACAGTTAGCAAGTTCTAGCAGATAGATACAACTGTAAAATGCTCACTGCCTTTTACCATCTTGAGATGACTGAAAAAAAGTCAGGAATCGATTAACGAAATCAAAATGCATGCATCTTATCAAGACTATGCAGTGGCGCAGTATAGTGGTGTTGCCTTACAGCAAGAAGGTCGCTGGTTCGAGCCTCGGCTGGGTCAGTTGGCAGTTCTGTGTGGAGTTTGGATGTTCTCCCTGCGTTCGTGTGGGTTTCCTTCGGGTGCTCTGGTTTCCCCCACAGTCCAAAGACATGCGGTACAGGTGAATTGGGTTAGCTAAAATTGATCTTAGTGTGAATGAGTGTGTATGGATGTTTCCTAGAGATGGGTTGCAGCTGGAAGGGCATCCGCTGCGTAAAACATGCGCTGGATAAGTTGGCGGTTCATTCTGCTGTGGCGACCCCAAATTGATAAAGGGACTAAGCTGAAAAGAAAATGAATGAATGACTGCATCTTATCAAATACCGGCTTCTTTGAAATTTAGAACTTCTAAAGTTCTAAAGTGAACCTGTTTTCGATAAACATACAATGTACATACTGTCATTTGTTTTGTTTTTGTGTATAGAAATCAGCTGGATAACAGATGCTATACAGTTATAAAATGAAGAAGAAGAATTTTGTCACGTTTGATCAATTTATTAAATCCTTACAGAAGAAAATTGTTAAATATTATTATTATTATAAAAAAGAAGACAATATGTACTGACCTCAAACTAAGTATTCAAATCTAAAAATTGTTTAATTTATTAATTATGTTTAATTTTAATTTAAATACCATTTTAATGGCGTTTACATTTAACTATAGTTCAGTGTTCCTGTATACTGTAGACGCTGTCATCTTACATACTGTAATAAGAAAATTTCAATACAAATTCAATCAATATTTAATGTCTATTTATTTTTAATTATTCATAGTGCTTTTTATTATTTATATCACAAGCGTCTAGTGTAAATTTCAATCTCAAAGTGACTTCTTATGACTTTAATTTAAATATATTTTTTGTGACATAAATTGATAGTTCACCCCCCAAAATAAAAACACTGACACAATTTACTTAACCCAAACACATTCCAGTTTTTCTCCTTCTGCAAAACACATGGGAAAATGAAAAGTTTTAAACTTTTCTTTATTTACACTATAAAGATCAGTGGGTTATTTTACATTAAACCATCCCTTCAGTCTCTGTGTCCATCTCTAGCTCTTTAACCCATTAAAGTCAGAGATCCTTTGAACGAAAAATAAGGTAACACTTTATTACCTTACAATTATTAAACTATTAATATGCTATTGACTATTAGCTTATTACCTCCCTAATATTAAAATATTAACTGTTCATCATACCCAAAACCTGAACCCAACTTTTAATATTCCTTTTCGTGCTTTCGGGATTTTCACCATTTATATTTTCGCCAGAAGTCTTCCTGCTTCTGTTGAAATTATGAAATTTTTAGCATAAAAGTATTTTTTATTATACTCTATTTTTTTTTATTTTACAAAAATCTGTGAAAGTATGTAGCTAAAATCTTATATTGTTGTGATTATTGTCATCTAGGCTAAAAGATGGCATTATTTTGAAAGATGAAAAAATACACAGTGACTGCTAGCCAGTTATGAGGATAGCACGACACAGCATGGTTAGTTGTAACAGGGTGTTACAAATTAGCCATACACTCTTCAACTTAAATTTTTTCATATGAACAATGTTTTTTAATAGAAAATATTTTTAATAGACCATTTTGAGGGATTTAAACAAAATCAATGGTCACATTGTATTTTCTGTTTTACATCTTTAATTTCAATTGCTTTAGAGAATCCAAAATGGGCCACATATGTATAATTATGGATATGAATAACTATGCTGTTTTAACATTAATTTATGATTAAATTGCCTCTTGTTACAGTTATGAAATAGTTTGATAACAAGAAGCAAATGTTCATGGGTCACATTGAAATGGACTATAGAAAAAATAAATTGTATTGCTAATAATGCAAACAAATGGATTGTATAATAGTGCAAATAAATCTGAATGTGTTCATCCATTAGATTAATAAATATAATATATAAATAAATAATAAATCATAAATTGAGTTAAATACTGAGAAAATATACTATTTAAAATAAACTGAATTCAAATTAATTGTGTGAAAGCTGACTTCATAAGCATGTGTTACAACTAACCCTCAGTTTGTTACAACTTGCCCCGCAGGCGGGGTAAAAAGTAACAGTTTTAGTCCTGGCATTTTTGGCAATACTGCACGGAAACAACAGTTATATGGCGTTAACAGTACACATTATTAAACCTCCTTTGAATTTTATTTTCATTTTTAAATATTTTCCAAATTATGTTTAATAAAGCAAGTAAATTTTCACAGTATGTCTGATAATATTTTTCTTCTGGAGAAAGTCTTATTTGTTTTATTTTGGCTAGAATAAAAGCAGTTTTATTAGTAAAAAAAAAAAAAATAAATTTTAAGGTTAAATTTATTAGGCCCTTTAAGCAATTTTTTTTCCGATAATCTACAGAACAAACCATTGTTATACAATAACTTGCCTAATTACCCTAACCTGCCTAATTAAACTAAATAAGCCTTTAAATGTCACTTTAAGCTGTAAAGTGTTTTGAAAAAATGTTATTTACTGTCATTATGACAAAGATAAAATAAATCAGTTATCAGAAATGAGTTATTAAAACTATTATGTGTAGAAATGTGTTGAAAAAATCTCTCCGTTAAACAGAAATACGGGGAAAAAATAAACAGGGGGGCTAATTCAGGGGGTTTAATAGTTCTGACTTCAACTGTAATGTAGTACTATTCATCATTTAATCATCACTTAATTTATTACTGATCAAAATAAAGTGCAACCAGTCTATTACTTAAAAAAAGAATATCCATTAACTTCCATCTCTTTGCACTTTTTACTGTTGAAATACCTCACACAAAAGTGGCATGCTTGTTTTGTGAATTCACCCCAGAGCGCATCTGTATGCGCGCCTGTGGATGTAATTGCATGTATTACCTTGTTGGTTTATTTGATTGTCCATAAAGGCAGCGTGAACGTTTTCCGCTGTTCTTCATTGTCTCTTTCTGTCATTAAACATGCCGGTATTTTATTAGCTCGGTCCCAAGCAAGGTCATTAATTGCAGCTGGGACCTGGGGAAGCCCAGCTCCACTAAGAGGTGAGAGAACGAAAGACAGAGCGAGAGAGGAGGGGGGAAGGATTGTTAACGTGTTACGGCACAGGCGTCTTCTGAGATTGCCTGCTTGATTGCTTCATAAGGACCCTGTGGCACACAGCAATTAGGAGCCGCAGACCCGAGGAGCACTCGGATGATTTCGCGGAGACTCTTGCCGTATCAGTCCAGCAGATCGGCGCACTCAGCCTTCCCCTTATGGAGCCTGAGTCTAAGGAACGGCCCGGGAAGAGAGTTTCGGGAGAGGTTAATGACATCTAGAGCAGGGAACATGTGCTGTGGGTAATTGGTAAATGGTGGTATAATGAAAAAATTATAAACGTTGTAATGACTGTGCTCCTGTGAAAAGAGAAGTGAGTGTTTACACTGGAGAGGCTCGGGGAGGGAAAAAAAGGAGAGAAAGAGGTGGAGGAATGGAGAAAACGATGGCTGGGTGTGCAAACAAAGCGCTGATACTGATAAGTGTGAATCATTGGAGTTTAATAGAAAGGCCTCTGGCTGTAAGAAAGCTCCGAGGATCCATTATATGCTCAATTATATCAAGACATATATAGCTACAAATAGTACGCCTGTGTGTGTGAGCTGGAGTGTGTGCAGCAATTGCTGGGAGAGTATGAAATATTAGTGCTAGAGTGATGTAAGGTCTTGTTTTGTGCTACATGATGCCGCACACATTGATGTCATCATGTCTGCTGTCTTTTTACAATTCAGAGATTTCGGTCACATGACTGGCACAGAGAGCTGGAGGACAAAACATCCAAAGATCTCTTTCAAGCCATGAATGTTTAGCCTGTGATAAGTGTTTAGATTAAATTCCACTTTATTGTCATTACACATGTACAAGTGCAAAGCACCGAAATGCAGTTTAGGTTTAACTAGAAGTGCAATAGCAGCAAGTGCAGGATAGAGGTATACGTTATAAAGTGCAGTTAAAGAAAAACTATGGTGATATTTACAGATGGATGTACTATAAACATTAGTTGTATTAACTATGAACAGAGATTTACAATATATAAATATATGTACAAGTTGCTATTAATAATCAGATGTATGCAGATAGATGAACATAATTACAAATGTATATATATACAGTAGGTGTGTACAATTCAAGATAAATTGTGCAAATATTGAATAATAAATAATAAATAAATAATGAAGTGTTGAATTGGTTACGGTAAATTGTCTGTCGTGTATGAGTTTGAATGAGTGTTTGTGGATGTTTCCCAGAGATGGGTTGTGGCGGGAAGAGCATCCGTTGCATAAAAATGTGATGGATAAGTTGGCGGTTCATTCCGCTGTAGATTTATAATTGGACTAAGCCGAAAAGAAAATGAATGAATAATGAAATGTTTATAGGGAGTGTAAGCTATGAGGAGAGATTGGGGATGTAGTGAAAGTGAATGTCTTTTTGAGCTCATAATCTAAATACAACACTGTTTATTCTGATTATGAAAAGCGAGACATGTTCCTGGTTCCTGGAGGCATCATTCCTTATTAAATCCAAATCCTATACCTGTAAACCTATTCCTAAAATCAGTGAGAGACGAAATAGGTGACAATGATGTAGGACCACCCAAACTTGATTGTTAATCTCAATGTTTTAAATGTAATTTTCGCATGTATGTTTCTTTGGGGAACCAAAAGAGTGCTTCTTTGGTGTCACTGAAAAAAAAAAAAATTCTTGTTTGAATTATGTAAATGCTGTGGGTTTTTTGGGAGACACTGAAGGATAAGAGGAGGAAATGACCCAGAGGAATATGAGACTTGCAGTGTGAATCTCGCTAACAGGAGAATTAAAGGGTTAGTTCACCCAAACGTGAAAGACTTTAGTTTGTCTCTGGAGCACAAACACAATCTAATATACTTCTGTCTCTCCATTGACACAAAACTCATTTAAATAACTTTAAAAGTTACAGTATTTGAAAGAACAAATGACTTATTTTATATTTTTTATATAAACATTGATTAGTAAACAGCATTCTAATTTAGTCATATACTGTACTGCAAGTTCAATCATGCTTGATGCACGAAAACCAATGATGTTTGTTTCTGTGCATCATACAGCTTGTTCGAACTTTCATTACAACCAATGAAGGTCTCATGTCAAGTGGGTATGGTTGAACTTCTGTTTATGTTTACTCATCAGTGCACTGTAAAAAAGTTAATAAACTATTTTTCATATTTTATTTTAGATTGCAGGACCTTGATCTCTTACAACTTTTAATGTTGAAATGTTAAAAAGTAACTTATATTTATTTATTTATTTATTTATCTATCTATTTATTTATTTATTTTCTTTAGCTAAGACAGAATTTTTTTTATTTTTATTTTACTCTTGTATCAACAGTGAAACGCTCAACCTTTAATCTAAATTTTGCATGATTTGATCAAGTGTAATGTGCGTTTCAACTCGGTTGGTCATTTCCAGTTAGTAAGTGCATCTCGATGGGCGCTCCGGTATCAGCGCCGCGGGACATCTCCCCACACCCTTCCCCCCCTCACAAACACACACCCACATACTGGCACACATAATTGACAGTGTGTTTAACTGCAGCTGATGAATGCCCTTGATTTCCCATGTGTCCGAAACACAGCAGGAAATCAAGGTTGTGTGAAGCTGACTCCAATGTGACCGCCATTCATCACACCGGAGGATGACCCGACCTGCACTACACACATATCATCATCACACAAAGTATTTATGAATTGATACTTCACAGCAGAAGATTTTAGGAATGTTTGATTAACAGGAGCTTTACATCGGAATCTCGCATTGTTTGTTGTCTAGATATTAGAGTAGTGCTTTAGTGTCTTGTATTGCCGATCTGATCCGGTTATTTGCACTAATGGGTTCGGATTCAAAGTGATGGATTACCGTCAACCTCAGACTTTTATTTCCTATCATAAAGCCCCATTATATTCAGATTGCTATTATTATAGTGGTTTGAAAAATCCAATAAGCTGTGTTTTCTCCTGTTTAAATACTCGTTCTGTTCCTGTAATGACAATGCAGAAGTCTTTTAAACATTTAGATATGAGTTGAGCAAAACTTTCTTACCCCGTATAAAGTTTATTACCATCAAAAGGTTTCTGCAGGGCTGAATGGAAGATCACTGAAGTAACAGAATTTTTTGACAATGGCTGCATCTGAAATCGCCTTCTCAGTAGGTACTGCATTTCAATTAGAATTTACCACTCAACAGTTAAAAAAGTATGTTCTATACAGTATGAATATAAGTAGTATGAATGGAACTTGGACATACTATATCTGCTATTTTGTCATAATCATGTGACCCACCCACCCACGTGGGTTACATTTCGTCACAATTATGAATTCTCTCACATGGCATCATGGGATAGCGTAACATCCATCGGATGCACACTTCAGGATCTCGCTGGAAGTAGTAGGTCATACTTCTCGCATACTGTTTTCCGAATTCTGTGAATTCAGACGTACTACTTGGCTTGCATACTGTTTTAGCATACTATATAGTATGGAAGTATGCGATTTTGGACACAGCCAATGTTTTTGGTTTCTTTATGTACAGCATTTATAAATTGAGAGCAGAAGATTTTGAGGAATGTTTGATTAACAGGAGCTTTACATCGGAATCACGCATTGTTTGTTGTCTAGATATTAGAGTAGTGCTTTAGTGTCTTGTATTGCAGATCTGATCCGGTTATTTGCACTGATGGGTTCGGATTCAAAGTGATGGATTACCGTCAACCTCAGACTTTTATTTCCTATCATAAAGTCCCATCATTTTCAGGCTGCTTTTTTTTTTATAGTGGTTTGAAAAATCCATTAAGCTGTGTTTTCTCCTGTTTAAATACTCGTTCTATTCCTGTAATGACAATGCAGAAGCTGAAACGTTGTCTTCCAAACATTTAGATATAAGTTGAACAAAACTTTCTTGTACCGTATAAAGTTTATGAAAGTATTGAAAGGTTTCCGCAGGGCTGAATGGAAGATCTCTGACAAAAGGGATTTTATACACAATGGGACATAAAACTCTGGCAAACTTAATAAGGCAAAGTTAACTATTTTGATTTGAATAATGCTCAATCTAAACTTTGTTTTTTAATTATTTATCTATTAATTTCCACCTTTTTGCGATCCCTAGATGCCAAAAGTTGTACAGAAAGTGAAGCGAGCGCAGCTCCTGTGGCTTGGGTGGCAGAATAATCTTCTTTTAAAAATATTCTTTATTCATGTGTTATTTGTTTATGTGGATAAATTATTAAAAATTTGCTGGATTTGTGCAAAGGTTCTAGTTTGCAGTTAATGATTCCCCTCCATTCTTCCCCGATGGGTATAGTTTGTAATTTTCTTGAATATAAAAGCTGCATTATTCATGTGTATCGGCAGACCACATCTATTAATGATGTCTTTCTTTTTAGGTGCTTACATTTTTACAGTGATATGTTTTTTTTTTTTTTACCCCCTGCTTTTAAGAGGGCCGTTAACTACATTGCATATTACAGATTTGCCCTGCAGTAAGGTTAAATATCACTTTAAAAGTTTGAATAGTTCATGGGGACGTTAGTTTTAAAAATAAAAGCAAAAGCAAAGAACAGAGAGGAAAAGAACAGAGGGAAAGAAGCAGATAAAGAAGTTTGTTGAGAAACAGAGATGTAAATGCCCCTGTTTAGTAATTTATAGATGTGGGAATTGAGTGAGACTCTCTACAGAGTCATAAACTATTGATGTGTCTAATCTTTTAGATCCTGCCAACATAATAATCATGATCTGGATGACAGTGAGAGGCAGAGCCACACCCACTTCCTCCCTTCACCCCCACAACAAACACACACAAACACAATCTCATGCATACACACATTCACATTCCTCCACCAGTGCTCTGTTGTGTCTCTTTGTTAAAACACAAACTTTGCTCTGTTAAAAGTCGAGCTTTCCAAACACTGCACATATCTAATAAAATCAATAACATTTGCAGTGTTTTTTGGTAAAACTAATGCTGTCTCCGTTCTTGCTCTGCACTACAATTTGAGACTCGTGCTAATGACTTATTTCTACATTTGCACAATAACTCTTAAAGTTAACTAACCCAGAGTATAAATCATGGCTGCCCAAAGGCAAGAAAAACACAAAAGTGATCTTAAAGAGTTAGTTCACACAAAAATGAAACTTCCTTTATTATTAGTTCCCCTTATGTCGTTAACCCCCTGAGACCATTGTTCATCTTCAGAACACAACTTATGATATTTTAAATCTAAGAGACAGCAACAGTCCAGAGATTTTCAAAGTCCAAAAGAAAAAGGAACCAAAAAAAAGTAAAGTAACTGTAAAGTAACTGTAATCATATGAAGCTGCAAAAACACTTTATTTGTTGTGCTGCTAAATAATGCCATTATCTTGTAATGCCCATAGTAAATTTGCATCTTGAAGACCTGGGGTCACATTTATAAACATGGCGTACAGGGGCGGAAATGTGCAAACTCAACGTGAGAATGTGTGCAGCTGTAAGTTAATTCCAAGTAAAAAATATTTAACTTAAACATTGAGTTTACTGATTGATTCCACTTTAAATCATCATATATTAATTCATTCATTCATTCATTTATTCATTCATTTATTTTCTTGTCAGCTTAATCCCTTCATTAATCTGGGGTTGCCACATGCAGCGGAATGAACCGCCAACTTATCCAGCAAGTTTTTATGCAGCGGATGCCCTTCCAGCCGCAACCGGAGCACTCGAAGGAAACCCACGCGAACGCAGGAAGAACATGCATGCTCCACATAGAAATGCCAACTGAGCCGAGGCTCGAACCAGCGACCTTCTTGCTGTGAGGTAACAGCAATACCTACTGCACCACATATATATTTACAGTTGAAGTCAGAATTATTAGCCCCCCTGTTTATTTTTCCCCAATTTCTGTTTAATAGAAAAAAAGATTTTTTTAAACACATTTCTAAACATAATAGTTTTAATAACTCATTTCTGATAACAGATAAATTTTATCTTTGCCATAATGACAGTAAATAATATTTGACTAGATATTTTTCAAGACACTTCTATACAGCTTAAAGTGACATTCAAAGGCTTAACTGGCTTAATAAGGTGAACTAGGCAGGTTAGGGTAATAAGGCAAGTTATTGTTTAATGATGGTTTGTTCTGTAGACTATCAATATATATATATATATATATATATATATATATATATATATATATATATATATATATATATAGCTTAAAGGGCTAATAATTTTGATCTTAAAATGTGTTTTAAAAAATTCAAAACTGCTTTTATTCTAGCTGAAATAAAACAAATAAGACTTTCTCCAGAAGAAAAAATATTATCAGACATACTGTGAAAATTTCATTGCTCTGTTAAACATAGTTTGGGAAATATTAAAAAAAGAAAGAAATAATCAAAAGGGGGCTAAGTATAAATAAGTAGGACAAGAGAAAATTACTATTTTGTGAGGGGAAAACAATATAGCCTTCAAGTACATTCATGTTATTACTCACTAGATATTCCCTGCTGATTGAAGAGGTTGTCTGATCGAGTGCTTCAAAAGGCTGCTATAGTGTGTGATTGGTTTTAATGGTTTTAATCCAGGTTTTCTCTTGCAGTAACAATCACAATAAAGCACTGTTGTCAGACATTTGGCTTTCATCATTTGTGAGGACATCTGTAATCAAGAAAGCCATGAATTATAAAGAGTAGTTTATTTTTCAGAGCTGGTCCTCTGTGGGTTCAGCAAGAAAAACATCAGTCTGCAAAACAAAAGAAATGCTTGGTCTTTAACATTTGACATCAGCCATTAATTATTAAAGGAGATTTATATAGACAGTTGTTACAGTATGTACAGTATACATGGACAAACAATGTCTTGGAGAAGCGTGTGTCATTGCTGTGGGCCTCTTTGGCATGTTCAGTCTTGTCCGAGAGACGAAGGTCATTCATGATTCTGACAGGGTCTGATCAGTTTGTAGTCTGAGTCACACATAGACTGTAGTATTAGTATTACTACAGGCTGTGAGACTCTCGGAACAGGCATGCTTTTAGTTTGAGGTCTAATATTATTTTTATGCAGTATTATGGTCTGTACATCCATTCATCAATTTTTAATATTTATTCATTATATTTTCATCAGCTGTACATATACATTGGATTTAATTTTATTGGATTATATTGTCACACTTCAGGGTTTTATTAGTTAATGTATTCACTAACATGAGCTAATTATAAACAATGGTTATTTAATGCATCATTAACATCCAAACTCATGCTTGATAACATTAGTTAATACACCATGAGTTAGCATTAGCAATGAACTATTTTCATTGACTAACATGAACAAATACTTTAACAAATGTATTGTTCATTGTCTGTTCATGTTAACTAACAATAACTAATACAATCCTATTGGCGCATCTTAAATTTTACTAACTAAAAGTATAGTTCAGCCAAAAACAAAAATGTACTCTCACTCAAGTGGTTAGAAACCTGTTTGAGATTCTTTCTTGTGCTGAACAAAAACAAAATTATTTTCAGGAATGCTGGAAATACTATGGAAGTCAATGGCTACTGGTAGAAAGTCAATATCAACAGAGTAAAGAATCTCAAATAGGTTTGGAACAAATAGAGTAAGTGATGGCAGAATCTTCATTTTTGGGGTGAACTATCCCTTTAAGTGCATTACAAAGCTTTAGATCAACCAGAAAGCAAGGTTAATTTATAATCTGCTAAACTTTAAACTCTTGGTTTATTAACCATAAACCTGTTTAGTCAAGGTATGTTTATTTCACAATCTCTCCAGGAAAGAAGTATAGTTACTTTAACTATGAACAAAACAGAATGTAGATAGCCACAATCCACCATGAAAACATACACCAAAAATTACTGCCACAGTGTAATAAGAGTATTAGGCAAGTTATTGTATAATGATGGTTTGTTCTGTAGACTATCAAAAAAAAAAAAAAAAAAAAAGCTTTAAGGGGCTAATAATTTAATCCCTAAAATGGTGTTTAAAAAAAATAAAATAAAAACTGCTTTCATTCTAGCTGAAATAAAACAAATAAGACTTTCTCTAGAACAAAAAAAAATATTATCAGACATACTGTGAAAACTTCCTGGCTCTGTTCAACATAATTTGGGAAATATTTAAAAAAGACAAAAAAATAAATAAAATTCAAAGGGGGGCTATTAATTATGACTTCAGCTGTATGTATGTATGTATATATATATATATATATATATATATATATATATATATATATATATATATATATATATATATATATATATATATATATATATATATATATATATAAAGAGATAGATATATAATTTCGGCTATAATAAAAGCAGTTTTAAATTTTTTTAGAAACCATTTTAAGATTTGTTTTAAGACATTGTTATACAATAACTTGCCTAATTACCCTATCCTGCCTAGTTAACCTAATTAACCTATAGTTAAGCCTTTAAATGTCACTTTAAGCTGTATAGAAGTGTCTTAAAAATATCTAGTAAAATATTATTTACTCTCATCATAAAATAAAATAAATCAGTTAATAAGTTATTAAAACTATTATGTTTAGAAATAACGGGGTCTTATAATTCAGGGGGGCTAATAATTCTGACTTCACTGTATGTATGTACATATATAAGACCATATCCTCAATTGTCAACCTTAATTGCTGACTGAACATTTTTCCATTCTAAACTAGTAAGTTTGCTCATTGTCAAGGTCATCATAACCCTTGCTTACATTAGTAAACCATGACAGAAAACACAATGATATTCAAAAACAATGATGCACAGAGTGTTGAACAATATGTTCATTAACAGATGATCATTTATTTTGTTTGTTGGTTCATACCGGAGTACTCCATTAGAAATTAGTAGAGTGACTTTAAAAAGTTAGCACTAATGATTTTTACTTTTAGTTTTATTTCTAATTTAGCTACTATACACAGGAATTTTTTTTTCTGCATAAGTGTTGCAAACAATTTATCTGTTGAATTTAAACAAACAAATTAAATTTAGTAATGTTCAACTGAAATAGTTTGTTAAACTTCAGCCCAAATAAATTGTTTACGATCACTTAACCTACATTTTTTAGTAAATCCAAGGAATCATTTTTGAATATTTTTTTCAGTGACAGTAACATTCCAATAATAATAATAATAATAATAATAATAATAATAATAATAATAATAATAATAATATCCCTGTTTGTGTTCTCTATCCTGAACATGAGTAGATGCCCAGTAGGTTTTTGTAGTACTTTTGCAGTACAGAAGCTGAAAAACGACTGATCATTTTCTATAATAGTGGTTAATGAAAACCACATTTTGATAATTTGATAATGGCCTTTTAATTTTTAGAGGCCATAATTAAATTATGAGTCTGTCTTTTAATAGAGAGATCCAAACAAATATAAGTGATACTGGCCTTCGTGGTACTAGAAAAAATAGAGATTATGATTCCCCATTCTCATCTGCTTTTAACTATGTGCACAAATATGAGAATAAACTTCATAGCATGCTTTCTACCATTAACTCTCTCAACCTATTCACAACGGAATTATTTTTTTTAAATTAGCTGTAGATACCAAAAAGATTCAAATCAAGCATCATGACCTCTATTATTAACTGTTAGTTTTGTAAAAACAGTAGCTGTTTTATACTCAATAGAAGATGAGAGCAATACGAACCCCCCAGGGTTGTCTCTCTTTCCCCCCTGTCTTTCTCTCTCTGTTTTTCATCTCTCTGAAACATAATGGAAACTCTTTTCTACACAGTGATTATATGATTTGCTCCGCTAAGGCCTGTGTGTTATTGTCTATTAATGGACAGACAAATTATATAAATGCATCTCAGAAATAATGGTGCACAATGGCTGATGCATGTAATAGGCGTCAGTGTGGCAGCTCAGCGGCTCGTCGTGAGCGAGCAATACAATGTTCCTCTGCTTGAACAACGCTGGACGGCTACCTCTGAACCCACATTACTCATATGCTGATAGACACGAGGAAAAGAGACAAGACTGAGAGGGTACGAGGGATTCGCTTACACACGCAGGGGCTCAGACCTCTGTTTTATCTATATTTTATTTAGTCTTTGTTTGCAAAATGCCGAATGAAATATGCATGGTCTGCTTGAGGTCTTAAAGTTTAATGGTGGTCTTGGGGGTGGGGACTTTACGCTGGAGTGTTAGAGGGCAAATCTAATGTGGGCAAACAAGAGAATGATAGACCTGTATTTTGAGGATGCGTGGAGACTGAACAGAGATGAGATGCGGATGGATGAGTTTACTGTATTCTAATGAATTGTGCTTAAAGAAATGGTTCATTACTCATCATTACTCATCTTCATGTTGTTTCAAAGCTGAATTAGTTTAATTCTGATTTTGGTTTGGGGAGTGGGGTATTTGAAGAATAAGAAGTAATGGTTTTAATTACCATTAAAGTCAGTTTGAAATTTGATTTAAACTTCTAATTCAGTGGTAGATGAAGTACACAAATTCATTCATTCATTCGTTCATTCATTCATTCATTCATTCGTTCGTTCGTTCGTTCGTTCGTTCATTCATTCATTCATTCATTCGTTCATTCATTCATTCATTCATTCATTCATTCATTCATTCATTCAGTTTCCTTTGACTTAGTCCCATATTTATCAGAGGTCACCACAGCGAAATTAACTACCAAGTATTCTGGCAAATGTTTTACGCAGCGAATGCCCTTCCCAGCCGCAACCCAGTACTGGGAAACACCCATACAATCTCGCATTTACACACTCTCACACACTAATGTCTCATTCACACTAGCAGTGACTTTGTATCTGCCTGACGCTCTGGGTGGAGACCTGCTGCAAACACAGATCTGTGTAGGTCTACAGCACAGAGAATACATCCGACCTCTGAGCGAGCTGAGAGAGGATCACGTGAGCTCTACTGATGCTACTGTTGGCTGTCGCTCAAGAAAGTTGCTCTTCATTCGCATAGGGTTTAATGATTTTCAACTTTGTCACATCGCTCGACACAACCACCTGGTTGCCAACGGTCGCTGTCGCTCACGTAGATGGAGGTCACCTGAAGTCACTTGTCGCTTTGCCAATGCGAGTTGCTCGTAGTGTGAATGAGGCTTAAGGCCAAGTTTGTTTATCCAACTCACCTATAGCTAGGGGAAGTTTTAGTCCTAAAATAGCAGGTTTTTTTGTATCACTTAAACTTCTTTTCTACATTTTATCTTAATGCAATCTCTACATTTTAGATGATTCGTTTTCTTTCAATGAATTTACAACTAAAAATATTACAACTAAAAATATGCTCTATGATTAGGGGTGGTGGACAAATTTGTGCAGATGTTATAATATTATTATTACATACCTTTACATTATTTTAAGAATATTATATTTTATTTAAAAACAAATATTATTTATTACATAAAAATTTTATTTGACTCTCACCACATAAAATATGATAGAAAACGATATTTATATTTAGTTTATAGGTATAATTTATACTTCTATATATATATATTTTAGATTTCCTGGGGCCCTAAGCGGCCCCTTACTTCGCTTTTTGGTTAAATCTGCCCCTGCCTATAGCGCATGTCTTTGGACACGAGCACGGGAAGAACATGCAAACTCCTCACAGAAATGCCAACTGGCCCAGCCAGGAACAGTACTAACCACAAATTAAGTACTCAAATAAAATATTTCTCCAGTAAAAAGTATTAAGTATTCCTTTTCAATTTTACTTGAGTCACAATACAAACATACTTGATTTTAATGTACAGTACTTAAGTATTGAAAGTGGAAAAACCTATAAAAAATATATTTTTTAGCAACTTATTACAGATAATTAATTTTAATCAAAGTGTGCAAATAAGTGAAAATAGTAAAAAATACCATCTAGCCTAAAAAGTAAAAACTATATCTCTGTAGATGTGTGTAGAAAAATGTAATTATACAATGTAAAATACATTTTAAAGTTTAAAATGTATTAAGAAGATTACAATGCAAATGTACTAAATGTTTATCTATATGTGCTGCGGCAGTGAGGAATATGCTTAACCTTTCACTTTGGGTTCATTTGAACATTGTTTCATTTTTACAATTGACCTATAGTCCAATTCGTGAGTAGTCCACATTCAAGCTTTTCATACAATGAGCTTAAACAGCTCACACTTTGCAACAGATTTAGTTCACAAAGAATTGACAGACATGACTTAAATATATTAAACTTAATTATTGGTAACTCAAGCTACTATCTACTGTTCTTGGCTCATTTTGAGTCAGACTTGTGGATTAAATTGCTTTCACCATAAGATTTGAATCAGTGAATTGTTTAATGAACATTTGTTCTGACCAGATCATTTGAATCATTTACTGGAGACTTGCCTTGGATCAACTGAATCAGTGAATCGTTCATTTTGACATGAATTAATTATATATTTATTTACACTGGTAAATGAGCAATGTGCATCTACTGAATCTCCACTTGTTCCAATCCTATTTGAGATCTGTTGAAGTCTGATGATTCCTGTCTTCGGTGCAATGATACAATTAAAAAAAGAAAACTGTTAGCAAGCATAGTAGTAGGATTTTTGATAATTATTATTATTAAACTGTAGTTATAGTTTATTATTATTATTTTAGTATTATAGCTTTTTTTATATTATGAATGTCAATGGGTGGCACGGTGGATCAGTGGTTAACACTGTCACCTCACTGCAAGAAGGCTGCTGGGTTTGAGCCCTGGCTGGGCCAGTTGGTTTTTCTGTGCGGAGTTTGCATCTTCCTCCCATATTCGCGTGGGTTTCCTCCGAGTGCTCCAGTTTTCTCCACAGTACAAAGACATGCACTACAGGTGAATTGAATAAACTATAGTGTTTAAGAACATGTGTGAATGAGTGTATATGTGTGTTTCCCAGTACTTGGTTGCAGCTGGAAGGACATCTGTGTAAATCAACCACTAAAATAGAAACTAAGCCAAAGGAATGAATGAATGAATGAATGAATGAATGAATGAATGAATGAATGAATGAATGCTAATTGCTCCAACATAGTTCAAAATGAGGGTGACCAAATGCTGTTCACATTTTCATTTTTTGATTACTTTAAATTCTGCAAGAACCACTGAGGATCGTCTTTACATTACAAGCAAATTTGTTTGATCTTGTTTGTAAGTTCACTAGAAACCAAGATTGTTATGTACATAAAACAACAAAATAAAGCTATTTATTTCTAAAAAAATAAATCCAATGTGACCATATCTCTTCAGTAGAGCTTGATTATTGTAGATTCAATTTTTACTTCTTTTTTCTTTTTTCTTTTTTTGGAACAGAGGGACTGAGAATTTACATTATTTGTTGACAAAATGTTAATTTTCAGGACAACTAACCTTTTAAATTATGAAAAGAATAGTTGAACAAAAAAAGTCTAAAACAGGGGTTCCAACTCAATCTCACAGCAATTCGTAACTTTTTGATTAAGTGACTAATTCGTTTGAATTCGTACGATCTAATTCGTACAATTTAGTACAACTTGCTCATCCCCCAATGACGGTTGGGTTTAGGGGTGGGGTTAGGTGCAACGCCCCCTTTTTAAATCGTACAATTTTGTATGACTGAACTCGTACAAATTAGCCACTAAACTGGCAAAACGTAAAATACTTACATTTTCTGGTAAGATCCGGCTGGGGGTTCCCAAACTTTTCTGCTCACGACCCCTAAAATAGCAATGCCACTCGCGACCACAAAATTCCTCCTAGGTGATTACAAATATGCAAACGTTGCTCAATAGGTCTATATATAAATGACCACATTGACAACACAAAAAATGCAACAGTCTAACAACCATATAATTTTATAATCAGTTAATAAATTGGTTTAATTTAATATTAAGCTCAACTAATGAGACTGGTGGACACAGAGCTTTCAGCACAAGTCTATTCTTGGTTTAATTTCGGAGACCGCTAATCAGAGATCATTCTCAATATTCCATTGTGGCCTGTATTTATTTGTAATGTATTTTATTGCCATAAAGGTGTCAGAAAGTTTAACCTGGTGCTATAAAATCAATCTGTTGCATCTGACGCTATAGCTGTGTTTTTAATTGATCCTATACACACAATCCTATGAAAAAAAAATGGCTGATGGCTTTTTATTTGCATGTTGTTATTTTTTTACTATTAATAACTACTGTTTTTATGTTCTGTGGGTTATGGTTAAAATATAGTCATTCTAATAGTTTAATAAAATTCATTTGACTTTTAGAAATCAATAAGCGACCCCCACTTTGGGAACCACTGGTCTATTATACTGTGTGAGTCAAAGAAAATGTATCCATACAGGTTTGCATTACCATCATAACAGAGGTTTAAACTAAGAACATCAAAGGTTTTGTTTTTATACGTTCTCTTCCTTTGCAATTTTACAACACAGTGCAATTTTTTGCTCTAGGTTGTGCATGCATGACCAAGCACGCCTGCTGTAAAAGAGAGTGGATGCTCGTAGCTCATTGTAATCTATAATTAAACCTGGCGCTAACAGCTAAGCTCTAAACCTACACACACATCCGCTAACGGCTAGCTACCCTGGCAACTGCGCTACGGTGGGAGATGCATGATGGGACGTGACAGTAGCGCCCGCGGCTCCCTAGAGAGGGTGGAGCCTAGCAAGGTGACAGCAGGGAGGGGCAGAGCGTTCAGGACGAGAGTTCTTTCCGTTCAAGAATGTCACTGTAGAAGGAATTTTTGATTTAATCACATGCTCATTTCAAATACACTGTTGTATGTCGGAAAAAAATAAATCAAATCCCTGTTTAAATTCACTGTAAACCTAAAGAAATTGAAAAAAATAGCACATCTCATGTAGCAACCGATGACATTTCTTCCAATATATATATATATATATATATATATATATATATATATATATATATATATATATATATATATATATATATATATATTGCATACAATAATGAAAAGGTGACACATTTTCAGACATGCTAATATGTTAATTTCTAGAAAACAAAATACACATTTGCTGAAACAACCCTGAAAGAAATACACATTTGCTGAAATAACCCTGATTGTTAATCTAAAAATTTGTCATTTCTGAAGAAAAAAATTATGTACATTTCTATTTATTATTGAAATTCAAAAGGTTCTTAGACCTTTATATTACAATGTTTAATAGAAGTAATTTGTATAACCTCTAATGCATGAACAAATGTTTATTTATATCATGGAGGTGTGCACTCAGATAGAAGGGAAATAATATTAATATTCAGACACACAGAATGTTACAGGAGAATAATATTCTGTCTCACGGACACATGTAGTCCACGTGTGTTAATCTGCTTTGACAGGTCATGGAGGGCTTTTTTCCCCTTCAGCTGTTTCTCTTGAACATTTGCATTTGAGTCATGGTTTAGGCACTGGGCCAAGCAGATTCAGACGCTCTTTTTTATCTGTGTGGTTAACACCAGGTTACAGAAGGCATGGAACCATGGGATGTTAGGTTGTTGCCTGGACATATCTCTATGTAATGTGTATAATGCAGAATATAAGAAAATGAAACAAATGTTATGCATGAGACTGCATGATTAAATTATTTTGTTGAATGTTCAGATGTAATAAAAATATGAAATATACATTATAAATTCATTAAAAAAAAATTAAAGAGTTTTCATACACTATAAGATACACTAGGATTACAAAAAAAACAGTTAATAATAGAGGTCATGATACTTGATTTTAATCTTTTTGGTATCTACATACATCAAGTACAATAATCATAAACAAGACTATAAAGACAATAACATTTAGTATGTATAAACATATGTTGTTTTATATATTTTAATAACATGTCAGATAAACATTTTGTATAATTTTTACTTAATTATAATCGCATAATAATATGTGATGCTAAAGGATGATGTTGCATTATTTGCATTATCTGATGTTTTGTTTTCAGAAAAAAAATAACGAACATTAATACTCCCATTAAATATTTTATCATTTTATTTCCTGTTTGTGTACATTACATGTGGTCACACTTTATTTTAAGGTACAATTCTGGCTATTACCTCAATAAACTTATAATTTTCTGCTAATAATTAGGTTTTAAGGTAATAATTATGTTTAGGTGATAGGGAGGATTAGGAATGTAGAATAAGATCATGCAGAATGTGCTTTATAAATACAAGGAAGCAACCAATATCCAAGTAATACACCGTTAAAATTTTTTGTAAATTAGTATTTAACTGTAATATGAACTGTATTTTAAATTGCACTGTGCAAAACACTGTATATTGTACAGTAAAGATATACAGTGCTGTAAATACATATACAGAAAGATACTCTAACTACACAGTTAACAATTTTTGTAAATTATACAGTAACTGTAATATGAACTGCATTTTATTGAAGGGCAGTTACCCAGTATGTTAATGTATTTTGAAGTTGCATTGTGAAAATTACTCTATATTTTATAGTAAAGATATATAATGCAGCAAATATATATACAGCACAATAAATTGTGCTGTAAATGTAAATACAGTATTTTTTCTGTAATTAATTTAAAGTAGGTTACTGTAGACTACTGCACTGCAACTACACAGTTAACCATTTTCGTAAATTACACAGTATTTAACTGTAATATAATCAGAATTTTCTGTGGGGTGTTTATGCAGTATGTTACTATGTTTTAAAGTTGCATTGTGAAAATTACTGTATATTTTACGGTAAAGATATACAATTCTGTTAATACATATGCACAATAAATTGTGCTGTAAATGTAAATAAAGTATTTTTGCTGTAATTGATTTACAGTAAGTTACTGACAGACTGCTGCGCTACAAACTGCAGCCAGTAAGTTACTGTAGATTCCATAGGAAATTGTAAACATTGTAGGTGATAAGTCAATAGTTGATAGAGAGAATTGTAATATACTGTATATGATATATATTTGAATATAGCAGAAAATAGTTGATGGTTTTCACTTTTAGCCATGCTGCAGTAAAAGGGTGAAAGGTCACTTAAGGATTTTCCATTAGTGAGAAAAAAAACAGTGTCTGATAGCCATGAATAAAATATCGTAAAGTATGCCAGACTGTAGCTTTTACCATCTCAACCCATGAGAGACGAGAAAGAGCGACAGAGCAAGTGAGAAAGAGCGAGTTGGGGGAAGAGAGGAATGGAGATTTACACACAAAAATCCATTTCTAAAGCCCTCAATTATGTTTCAATCACAATCACACATATTTTTCTGACATGGTAAGAAAAAATAAATTGCAACCTTAAATATTTGAAAAAGGTTTTGTAGAGATGTATAACCATTTATAATTTTTATACAGCCACTGAGATATTATTTAGCATTTAATATTGAAAACTTTTAGCTGATTCACACATTTCAGATACTTTCAGGTTTTATTATCATTGTGAGAACATTAGAGTCCTTATCATGTATGCAAAACCTGGCCCCACAGACATGCTTAAAGTAATATATGGTTTTATCTGTTGAATAAATTAATATTTCAGTGTTATAGTTAGAAACTAGCCCACGTTGCTAGGCAGATTGGGCCACCAGATTTCACCTACACTCACTGAATATTAGCTGTGAATATGAGCGCTATTGTGCACTCGCTTTCTGCAGATCATTTTGTGGGTGAAGAGAATACATGTTGCATGCGATAACTGAGCTTCCAGACTGATATTAGGTGTGACACGCATTGATGGACAGAGCGTGATGACAATAATGGACGGAGCTATTAGAGCTACAGTGGTGATGGATTAAAACATATATAAAATAGTCCGATAGACGGTTATGCTTATTCAGAATTCTGTTACAAACGCATTTACTGGCAGTTTGGTGTAATTAACCTTTTAGCTGCCTGTTCAAATGGTTGACCATATTTTGACTGTTTTAAATTATGAATGTTAAAGTTATTAAAAGAGGGACTGTTTTAAATAATGCTTTGCACACACAGCATTGTTCGTTTACAAAAGAAATCAAACAAACATAGTCCTGTTGCACTACTACACTTGGTTTCTTGAGAATGAGAATCTAAAATAATTTTATGGCATACTTCAAAAAATAAAGATGATTTAATATTCATAAATGTTTGTTTTTTTTAATAAATTGGTCTTAAACTTCATATATATTTTAAATTTTTGTAGTATATGTTATAATTTGTTTACTTTTACCATAAACCAACATATCAACCTTTTGGTAGAGGTTGATATTTTACAAATTATGGGATGTGTTGAAAGAAAATGCATTGAGTTTGGTAACTACCGACATTAGGAGTTTTTTTTTTTTTTTTTGTAAAGCAGTTAAAGGGTTAAGATATACAGCACGATAAATGATGTTGTAAATATAAATAGAGTGTTTTGCTGTATTTGATTTACAGTAAGTTACTGGCAGACTCCTGCACTACAACAGTTTACACTACAGTTAACAATTTTTGTAAATTACACTATATTGAACTGTAATATTACCTGCATTTTACTGTAGGGCAGTTATGCAGTTTGTTTTTGTGTTTTAAAGTTGCATTGTGAAAATTACTGTATATTTTATAGGAAAGATATACAATGCAAAAAACTCATACTGCATGATAAATCGTGCTGTAAATGTAAATACAGTATTTTTGCTGTGATTGGTTTACAGTAAGTTACTGTAGATTCCACAGGAAATTGTAAACTTTGTAGGTAATAAGCCACTATAGTTAATAGAGAGAATTTGAATATTATAAACATTATATATATGAACTAGTGAACTAGTGTACTTTTCTTGGCTTTTAAGTGAAACAAAATGAGTATTGCAATTAATCGTTTTTATTTTTTTTTCTCCTTAAACTTTTACTGTTACTATTGTCTATAGAATAAAAAAACACTTGTCAAGTCATGAGAACCGAATCGAACCAAAAACCGTGTTAAAAAACCGAGGTTTGTATTGAACTGTGGGCTAACTTTATTGTTGCATCCCTAATATATATATATATATATATATATATATATATATATATATATATATATATATATATATATATATATTATATTGTATTATATACATATCAACCATTTGGTAGAATACATCTGCTGCTCAACAAAACAATAATATTGTAATAGTTAAATTTTATGTTAATGATGTACTTTGAAATTTAATTTTTTCCTGTGATAAAGTTGAATTTTAACATTATGATTCTGGCATTTAGTGCCGTAATATCATTCAAAAATTATTATTAATAGTTTATGACTTGTTCGCAGTTACTACTAATTGTTAGCATTATTATAAAGGTTAGAAAGCCTTCTTCTTGATATTTTAGTCAAAGAGAACGTTTGAAGAATCAGAATCATTTTGAAAAAAATGTTAATTTATTTAATAAAAAGAAAATCATGAAAGATGAGAGACACACTAATATGTATTTAGATCTAAAATTACATCTAACAGGCAGCATGGTTGCTCAGTGGTTAGCACTGTCACCTCATAGCAAGAAGGTTGCTGTTTCGAGTCCAGACTGGACCAGTTGGCATTTCTGTGTGGAGTTTGCATGTTCTCCCCGTGTTCGTGTGGGTTTCCTCCGGATACCATATGAGTGTTTCTGGGTTGTGTCTGAAAGGGCATCTGCTGCGTAAAACAAATGCTATACAAGTTGGTAGTTCATTCCGCTATGGCGACCCCTGATAAATAAGGAACAAAACTGAAGAAAAATTAATGAATGAATTACATCTAACATAAACATCTAATGAACATAACTGATGAGGGGAAAAAAATAATGAATTAAAATTTGTCACTAAAGAAGTCCGTAAATGCCACTTTATGATTGTTCACTGTATTGTAAGATTAATTACTGTTTACCAGTTAATATACTTTTACCATTTTTACAGTCTATAAAATCATGTGTATTATTTGTTACATTGTATTCTTTTCTGTCAACAAGCATAGTGACAAGTTAAGTGTGAATTTTGATGAGTTAATCCGATTCAAAAGTGTAGCACAAATATTCACGTGTTTCATCTGGGGCATTGGACAGAGTTGTGTGTATATAAAACTGCTCAAAAATCATCACTAATTAATATTTGCAATAGTATTAAGATATACATGAAGTCCCACAATTGTTTGTTTTTACTGTTATTCATTAAGACCTTGTTGTGCCCCACCTCAATGTAAATATCACATGGCATTTTAATGACATTTTGGCAAATGAGACAGCGCTATCAGTTTGCATGATTGCTCTTCGGATTCTTTCCTCTTTTGCGTGCCGCTGCATGTGTGCAGACACTGTTAGCAGCAGCGTTTTGACTGTGCTGGTCAATGTGCACAATTCTGTGACTTCATGCCCTGAAGACTGAGTCTAGACACGAGCCAGCCAAGCTGCCCTGATGACCTACATCCCACTATTACAACCATCACTCCATTCACACACACAGAGAGAGAGAGAGGGAGAGTGAGAGAGATGGGGAAAACGTGTACAGTGAGGTGGGTTGGAAAAAATAGCGGAGAGAAGCATAACAAGGATGTGGATTTAAAATAACCCGAAACAGAGGGATGTGTATGGTTTGCTTGAAGTTGTGATAATGCTGGTTTAATATTTGTTTTAATACAATTAGCTTAATTTAAAAAATGGTAGGTTGTATTAGCTCCAATAATACAGTTTTTTTAAATGCTGTAAAAATATCTGTTGATTATAGTTTCCCGTAATATTGGTGTTTTTTTTATACTTTATGGTAAAATACTGTTATGTTAATTAGTTTGAAACTATATGTCAGTATTAATCATTTTGTCAAACTTTTCAAAATTAATTTAACATTAGAGCAGAAGTCAAAGTCTCATGCAATTAAAAAGTGTAAATAAATGGATTTATGAAATTATTTTTATAGTGAAGGCCATTTGAAAGTGTAAATATATGTAAAATACTGTATACCATGTTCTACTCTGAAAACATTTGATGTTGAAAAGTTTAACCAAGTGACTTTCATTATCATGTTTATTTGTTTACATTGATATATGGTCTGGCAGGTCAGTCAAATTGCAATAAAAAAACAGATAAGGAGCAACTAATACTGTTCAATTTTACAAAGAGCTACAAACAGACATTTTACACATGTAATTAAACCATCAAAACCTGTAGAATTGTTTTGGATAAAAGAAAAAAACTAAATCTGTTCAATTGTATTTAACTGACAGCATATTTGCCAATATATGCACATTATAGTCACTATATACACCGCCCACTGAAGCTAAGCAGGGCTGAGCCTGGTTAGTACCTGGATGGGAGACCACATGGGAATGCTAGGTTGCTGCTGGAAGTGGTGTAAATGAGACCAGCAGGGGGCGCTCAACCTGTGGTCTGTGTGAATGTTAATGCCCCAGTATATTAATGGAAACTCTATACTGCTCAGTGAGCGCCGTCTTTCGGATGAGATGTTAAACCAAGATCCTGACTCTCTGTGGTTGTTAAAAATCCCAGAATGTCCTTCAAAAAAGAGTAGGGGTTTAACCCTGGCATTTTCCCACAGGCCTCTGTTTATCATGACCTCCATCCCCATATCATAATTGGCTTCATCCCTATGTCTCCTTTCCATCAGCTGGTGTGTGGTGTGCGGTCTGGGACAAACTGGCTGCCATCACCTCATCCAGGTGGATGTTGCACACTGGTGGTGGATAAGGAGATCCCCATCAAAAATGTGTAAAGCTGTGTCTAGAAAAGCTGTATAAAAATGTAAGGAATTATTATTATTATTATTATTATTATTACTATTATTATTATTATTATTATTATTACTATTATTATTAAAGTTTGCATTGACTACAACTTACTCATTAACTTTCTAAAATATGTAATTTATATTTACAAAATGCCATTGTTTTTTTTATTTTATTTATAAGCTATTCTAATGCATATTCCCCTATGAGCAGATGATAACCAATTAAAGAGCACATGTAACTCCGCTACTCATCCATTTGCACTGGCTGCCAGTTGCTGCTTGCGTCAGATTCAAAGCTCTGATGTTTGCTTATGCTTACAAAGCTTCTAGCCTTGCTCCTTCTTATCTGCTCTCACTTCTGTAGATCTATGTGCCCTCCAGAAACTTGCGTTCTGTGAATGACCATTGCCTCGTGGTTTCATCCCAAACAGGGAAGAAATCACTTTCCCGAACTCTCGCATTCAATCTGCCCAGTTGGTGGAATGAACTCCCTAACTGCATCAGAATGGCAGAGTCACTCGCTGTCTTCAAGAAACGACTAAAAACTCAACTATTTAGTCTCCACTTTTCTTCCTCTGCAATTGCCTCTCTGGCTCCACAGCTAACTGTACTACAAAAAAAAAATTACTAACGTTTTGCTTCTTACACTTTACATACCTGAAACTTGCCTACAGCACTTATTCATTGTTGCTCTTATAGTTATGTAAATTCCTTGTCCTCATTTGTAAGTCGCTTTGGATAAAAGCGTCTGCTAAATGGCTAAATGTAAATGTAATTAATACACTGCACACATACGAAAATTGTTATCTGGAGTCACAACTATACAATATGGTTAATATACTTTTTAAAAGGTGAAGATATAAATTTTCCTAGGCTGGATATTACTGTTGACCACTTCTATAATATATATAATATATAAATAATATATAATATATAAATAAATTCATCCTCCCCAGTGTTTTGATTATGATAAAAATTTAGTAACATGTTAAATTTGTATAAAACATTTTTTAAAAATCCATTCAATAATACTAATTTTATATATATATATATATATATATATATATATATATATATATATATATATATATGGATGGCATGTGGTGCATTGGGTAGCACTGTCGCCTTACAGCAAGAAGGTCACTGGTTTCAGCCCCGGCTAGGTCAGTTGGCGTTTCTGTGTGGAGTTTGCATGTTATCCCCGTGTTCATGTGGGTTTGCTCTGGGTGCTTCAGTTTCCCCCACAAGTCCAAAGACATGCATACTGTAGGTGATCTGGGTAAGCTAAATTGTCCGTAGTGTGTGTGTATGTCCTGATCCTCCTGGTTAGGTGTTGAGCGTTGGGTTAACGACTCACTTCCTAAAAGTATGATGTTATGAAACATCAATATGGTGCGGCTAAATATCAACTTCAATATAGTAAGTATATTTATATTCTAAAGGATCTTCAAAAATACATTTGCTAAAAAAATTCTCTGGTTTCCCCCAAAGTCCAAAGATATGCATTATACTGTAGGTGAATAGAATAAGCTAAATTAGCTGTAGTGTATGAGTGTGAATGCAATAGTGTATGGGTGTTTCCCAGTGTTGGGTTGCAGCTTAAAAGGGTAACCGCACTTAAAAACATATTTTAGATAAGTTGGCGGTTCATTACGCTGTGGCAATTCCTAATTGAGAAAGGGACTAAGCCTAAAAGAAAATGAATGAATGAAGAATCAAGCATCCAGACTAAAGATGTTGCATGAAAAAAAAATAAGAGCAAACACAACAACCTAACTCTTGTTCATCAGCAACTAAACGATAAGGGGGGAAATGCACTTCAGTTTATGTCACATGATTTAATAAGTTCAAACACATGTAGTCTAAAGAGCACATATTTCACTCATGTTTTTCAGAAGATGATAAAGGAGGCAGGCTGAGACTGTCAAAGAGATTTCACTTTTCTGCATTCAGTTTCTCTACGTATTCAATGAGTCAGTTGGACTGTGCTAATGTGTATTTGTCTGCGCATATGATGTGTGTGCGTGTGTGTGTGTGTGCAAAAAGATGTTTTTGAGCTCAGACAGCATAAAGAATCAGACAAAAGTGTGTGTGGTTTCGAGGCATACGTTAAAGCAGACATAATACCACAGAAATAAAGGCTTCATCCTCTACATATGGAGCTGTGAGACCCCCAACCCTCCCCCCGTTCCTCCACCCACAAACACAAACGCTCAAGTAAATAGCAACCGCAAGAGACGCTGCAAGATTATGAGAGTATGTCGCAAATTTGTTTAGTTCAGTTATCAAGCCATTTGTCATGTTTGCAATATCGAAAATGTCAAATTTTCTGTTGTCGTTCTTGTGAATCAGCTATACATAATAAACATGTGCATGTGTATAGTTTGTTTCAATAAGAAAGCTGAGTAATTTTCTCCATCCCTTTATTATCTCTCTCTCTCCTCCTCCTCCTCCTTCCCCACGTACAAACAAACAGTTGTTAGAGTTGTAGCAACTACTTAATCCTCGAGATTAACGATTGTACCTCTGCTGAAACAAAGACAATTGAGATGACAAATGATCTGTCTGGCAGTCAGTGTTATGGATAGATGGATCAGGTAAAGGCGGAAATACACACAGTTCATAAATGACACAAAAACACTTCTTCTCTTGTGACACTTGCAATAATCAAGGTTTGGTAGTATGATTTTTGCTAAAATGCAGTTCAATATTATTAAAGTTTAAAATGGCTGTTTTCTATTTTAATATATTTTTAAACTTATAATAAAATATAGCATTTACTTGATACCAATGTCATAATATTTTAAAAATATTATTACAATTTAAATATTTTGTTTTCAATTTTACTATGCTCAAAAATAAATATTAAAATACTTGAGTAATTTTATGTGATTATTGTACTCATTATTTTAAAAGAATTTGAGCTTCACTTGCAAATTAAACAGACTACTTGTACCTTTATTTAAGTACACATTAGGAAACATTACACTTTACCTCTTACAGTTTTTTTTTACGTATGTATATACTTAATTTATGTATATTTTTATAAGTTTATCATAACAAAAATACAGTTACCATAATACAATAAGTGCTGATTTTACATTACTGCCAGTGCTAGGGTTTGGTTTTAGGGTTGGGGTAGGCGGTAATAAAATACAATAAATGGGTGATTTAATATATTATATAAATAATTCTTGTTGACTTCTGGCTGAACCAAAGATAAATTCACCTGCATTCTTATATCTTACTAAAGAGAATCCATGTAAGCTACAAACCGGCCGACAGTGTTAAATAGGGCTGTTAAAATGTTTTGAAAAACGCTCACTAAGGTTGCAGTTTACAAGTTTATGCATTTTGTGATGTGTAAATATATATGCACATTAATAAATGGACATTTGAACGTGTGCTTAACATGAAATAATCAATGTTGTTTGTTTGAAAACAGCAAAGTTTCAGCTTGTCATGACTTTCTTCTTCAAAGAGACATTTGTTGTCCAAATTTGACCATTAAATCTAAGGAATACCAATGTAGCAAAGTAGCGAAATCCCCCTTTAAATGTCCAATCTGTTTTGTACATTAATTATATTGGCAGGACGCATATAATTGAGTGCAAATCAAATGATGATAATTTGGTTTACAGTTAATATTTTCTGGGCAAATATATAAAGATTTTTGATTGCTTTTTTATGCTTTCATTAAGTGTTATGATTCTCACAAAAAAAGAAGATTGTATGATTAATTAATTGTAAAACCTGTTTAGAGATATTCTGACTAGTAATCAATAAGTGGTATTATAATTTTATACTCAGAATGGAGAGGATTCAAAAGTATTTAAAAAAAAATATATATATATAGTTGGAGTCAAAGTTATTAGCCCCCCTGAATTGTTAGCCCCCTTGTTTGTTTTTTTCTCCAATTCCTGTTTAACGGAGAGATTTTTTAAAGACATTTCTAAACATAATAGTTTTAATAACTCATTTGTAATAATTGATTTATTTTGTCTTTGCCATGATGACAGTAAATAATATTTGACTAGACATTTTTTAAGAGACTTCTATACAGCTTAAAGTGACATTTAAAGGCTTCAAGGTTAATTAGGTTAACTAGTCAGGTTAGGGTAATTAGGCAAGTTATTGTATAACGATGGTTTGTTCTGTAGACTATCGGGGAAAAAAAAAAATTTAAATAATTTTGACCTTAAAATGGTTTTTAAAAAATTAAAAACTGCTTTTATTCTAGCCAAAGTAAAACAAATAAAACTTTCTCCAGAAGAAAAAATATTACCAGACATACGGTGAAAATTTCTTTGCTCTGTTAAACATTATTTGGGAAATATAAAAAAAATAAAAAAAATACAATAAATTTAAAGGGGGACTAATAATTTGACTTCAACTGTATATATTTTCCGGGCTCACTTTTACTTTTTTTACAGTTCAAAACTATGCTTTTGTTCTTTTTTTTCTCTCAAGCTTGTTTTGGACAGATATTTGTATTTTTAAAATGCTGTGTACTTGTGTAGAACCTCTACGTGTACCCTTGTAGGATTGTAATGTATTCCATTGATTCAAAGCTGACTTTTGGAAGCCATCATTTCAGTTGAATGATGATAATTCAGAAACTTGCTAGTGCTCAGTAAACATTTTTTTCTTATTATCTATGTTGAAAACATTGAAACAATGCTGCCAAATGTGTAGTCAATATTTTAAATGACTATTTACTCTTAGGTTTTTTTTAGGATTCAATGACAAATAACATTTCTGAAGAACAGCATGTATAAATACACACACATATACATGCTTAAATATAATATATATATATATATATATATATATATATATATATATATATATATATATATATATATATATATATATATTTTTTTTTTTTTTTTTTTTTGGAAAATATATTCATGTCACTTTCATTGACTGTATAAAATACATTATAAAAAAAAAAGTACATTTTTGACACTTTAAAATCTGCTTTGAACACATGTAAACATGAACTTCACACATCCATTTAACCACTAACTGGTTCATAGCAAACCTAGCTCAGAAAACTCTAAGGTCATTAGTTAGTGGATACTTCTTGATTTGATATTTAGCATTTAATTCAGTAAATCTCAGACATTAAGTCTGGATTAAGTATCCAAATATAACCTCTACCACTCCTCTACATCCCAGCTGAACTTGCCAGAATGGCACATTTTCCCGACTAAAAATGTTAAAAACAATTTACATTATTATTTTTGTGTTTGTCTTCTTGTTTGTGTTTTCAGCATCATCTAATTGCATATAAAAGATCATTATCACCCATCAGATTAGACTATTCCTACAGCCATCATACACTAAACTGCTTATGTCCATAATCTTGGATGTGTGCGGTAAGAATTGTGAGATGCTGGTATGGTCGAGTGCCCTCTAATCCCTCTCCTAGACTCAGGATTAAGGGCCGAGTGAGCGGGACGGAGGGAGGAGTTAAAAACAGAAGGTCCCCCCTCCCCATCATTGTCATTAAAAACACACACATGGCTATCAGCAGTCCCCTCAAACTCCCCAGCGTACACTTCAACAGTACAGTACAGTTATAGTAAAGATTAAACTGCGGACAGACACTAAGAGGATAGAGCGAGACTCAGCTAGGCATCAAGTGCCCATCTGATTTTTGATGGGGTTCAAGCATGATGTCAATAATCAGGACAAAGGTCATGAGATTGTGAATTATCGCATGATTTCTATCACCTCACTTTTACTGTATCTACATTGACAATGATAAAAGAAAGTAATCATCATCCTGTTCCCGTGGCTCTCAGAGAGACTCAGACTCCCTCGAGAAGCCCCATAATCCCCCAATGGTCCAAGCTGTCAGTGCCACTCAGATGTTTATTACAGTAAATATGTGTTTTTATGAGTCTGGTGCACCCCCAACCCATCCAAACACCCACTCAGAATTTCTACTCAACACTGGCAACAAAATGTAGCCAAAAATGGTCTGCAAACTAAAGAAATGCAACAATATTATCAGAATATTAAGGGCCAGATTTACTAACAGCTTGTGCCAGTCCAAACAGTCTTTTTAGTGTTAAAACAGCACAGGGAAGAGTAGTGCTGAAAAACTTGGTGTATGTATTTGTAGGAGTGTCCCAGTCAGACAAAAAGTTTGGGCATGCACCCCTAATTTAGCCCTATTTTAGTGCCACATGATAACAATCTAATCAAATGTAACCAGCTCTCTTGGACTTACATACAGTCAGATATGTCTTAGGCTACTGCAGGTAACTGTAATAAGGCATGCAAGCTGAGCATATGGGTGCTGTCCAGTTCTGAAGTCTTTCACTTTTGCATGTAAAATCTTTTTGTATTGTAAATTGTACATAAATAACCTGCACTTTATGAGCATCGGCTCTGCTTTTTTGCCACCACTGGTGCTATTTTAGAATTGTTCTCTCATGCTAATTTGCTCTTTATAGTAAATCTGCAGTCCTCCAAAATCATTTTCACTACTGAAATGCAAGTTGGTGCCATTTGAATTAGTATGAATCTGTAGAGAGCAAGTCTGGGGTGTGATACAAGAGTCTTGAAAGCTGTACTGCTAACCAAATGAGCAGTCTGATTTACAATGTTGCCATGGACAACAGCATGATTGACAAATCAGAGTCAAGTAGTCCAGAGAATTGCATAATTAGACGAGTACAGTGAAATGTGCATCCTTTCAAAGTATATCTTTGACAAAATCATCCTTGTTTGTGTGCTTTTTGTCTCAAAACCTGAGTGAGAGAACAAGACGGACATATTTTAATCCCCTCACACCAATGCTCATCAGTGTTGGTGTTTATTTATTTTGCCATCTTCAGTAGTTTACTGTTGTTCTTTTTCTGTCTTATTTTCATATTGGCTGTAAAACAATGCCTGATTTTAGTGTAGACACTAAATATAGACTAAGAAATGTGAAGACAGTTCAAAGCTCTTGTTTGTACATTGCAAGTATGGTTAAAACAATCTGTTCTGATAAGTGCGACTAGCATCAGGCCTGAGCCAGCCTGGTGAAAGGGGTGGTCCTTTTTTCTCAAAAAGTGCACCTTTTTGCTGTCGTACTCCTCATTTTCTATTTAATTATGATATTTAAATTTTTTTTGTCACAAACTTGAGCACTTGAAACTACACCTCTGGAGCTGTAGTTAAAAACATAGTTCCTGGCTGTGTTCTATTCCCACTTATCCCCCCTATGCCCTATTAATTTAGAACACTCTAACATTCAAAATTGGAATTATAAAAAATAAAAAAAACATTAAGGTCATCTCTCTTAGGTGTAATTTGCTTTCAAAGCATTTTTACTTTGATATTTCTACTCGTCACAACATCGTTCTTTTCCCAAACGATGTATTGTGCTATGAAAGTTACATCATTGTTTGGGAAACGCACATTCAACTTTCCAGCACATTCAACTTTCCTGAGTCAGAATTTGGATCTTTGAAAAAAAAAATTATTAAAATACAATAACAATAATGTTGAGCTTCACTGTATTTCTAACCTCTCTTGTAAAAAAAAAGTACATTTGAAAATTCATGGATAACAACAATAGCCAAAATAGTATTCAAATCAACTTCAATATGGTGGTATGGTAGTTTTGTTGCTAATTTTTTGTGTTTAAGAATTTGATCCAAGATTTAGAATAAAAGTTACCTGTAACATTTTTTCTCTGTTTAAAAATGATGCAGTACCAAAAGATGACTTATTTTGCGTCAGATTGTAAAATAAAAATATTTGTTATCATTCGCCAAAACTGATTAACTGAAGTTACACCAAAGCGACAGCCAACAGAGGAGTCCGCTTGGCCCTAAAGCCATGGGTTATTTTCACTATTTATGGCATAGCAATCAAAATACGACAAATGAGCTCATGTATGGTACAAATTCTGGACCTTTGTCAGTGAGGGGTGGGTCTTCCAAACCACCCAAAACCATGCCGCCCTGCCTGGCTATGGGCCTGAGCATTGTGGTTAACATACAGTGTTCAGCATAGAGTACACCCAATTTTGAAAATGAATGTTTTCTCCATTTTTCAGTGAATTCAGGCAATGTATTTTGGAGGATTTAAACAAAACAGATTTATTAAAAAGATATATTTATTAAAAAAATATTTTAATCACCAAACATATTTAAAAATTGAAAGATAATACAACTGAACTCAAGTAAAATATTGCTAAATAAATTACCTGCAAAATTTCAACTAAATCTTTCCTTTTTATTAAGTTTATATTTAATATTTTTTCTATTACATATAAATTTGGGCTACTAATTTTTGTTATTTTGTTCGATAAGCTTCAGATTTGGCTTCAGTACTGACTAATCTAATGAATATGCACAAATATAATATTGTACAGCTTCCTATTAAAAATATTAATTTAAAAGACCTCATGTATGGATGAACTTATATATGCTGAGCACTGTACAGACATGTAACATCCCAGCATGCCTCTTGATGACAAAATGACATGACGTCAAAAAACACTGACGTTCATTTAGAATCCTACAGTGCATGTAAACTACTTTGATGTCAAAATGACAAAACTGACATCTAACATTGGCATCAAAAAAACAAGTCACAAATTGATTACAGGACTGCCCTGATGTTTTTGAGACCAGTGTTAGATGTCAATTGGATGTTGTTTCGAATTCAAGGTAGTCATTTCTCATCTCATTGATTTTTTTTCTTGACGTATTTTTGATGTTGTTTTGCTATATGTTTGTTTGTTTGTTTGTTTGTTTGTATGCTTTATTGTCTCTCAAGGGAAAATTTTCTGTAGACTCACACAGCACTTCAGCAGGTTCTGACACAATAACAATTTAAAAATAAGCCAACATGCAAAAAGAATTACATACACTATCGTTCAGTGTTCAATAGTGTATGTAATTCTTATGGTATATGATATATTTCATAGCTGGGACAGCAGCGCGTTCACGGCGACCCTAGTTTGATTTCTGCATGCTGAACTCTCCCACTGGTCACACTTCATTTTGATGGTTCGTTTGTTGAATTTAAGTTACGTTGCATCTACATGCCAACTAATATTCATTAGATTATAATTAGACTGTTAGGTTAGGGTTGGGGTTTGGGTTAGTATAAGTTGACATGTACTTGCAAAGTTTCTTATAGTCAGTTAAATGTCTGTTGAATGTCTGTATTAACACCATCAAACCATCAAAATAAAGTGTTACCCTCACGCCTCTCTCTACCCCAACTTTCCTCTCATATCTCCACTGCCCTATCTGCAAAGCTTGAAATGTGCCCTAAACCTTTTTTCTGATGTATAAATTTGCATCATACTCTGTAAACCATCCCTTGCGTTCACATACTAAATATATATATATTCCTCACTTTTACTGTACCAGTATCAAATATGATAAAAGAAAGTCATCATCATACTGTTCTAGTGGCTCTCAGAAAGACTCAGACTCTCTCGAGAAGCCCCATAATCCCCCAACGGTCCAATCTGTCAGTGCCACTCGGATGTTTGCTACAGTAAATATGTGTTTTATGCTCCCCCCCAACCCAGTCCCTACAAGCATCCTGACACTACTGTAATTTCTCCCCAACACTGGCAACAAGTTCCCCTTTGTTTCCCGTTTGGCTCGTGAGACAAGCAGTCTGTAAGCCCTTCTATACTCTCTCATCCGAACAATAGAGAGCTATGCAGCCTCTCCTTTGTGTCTGTCTGCGCTCTTGTATTGTAATGCTACTTTATTTGTCTGCGTAGCCGAACTCTCAGCTTGCACAGGCAAGATGCCCATCAATTCATTAACTTAATCTGTTTTTCATGAGCGAGAGGAGGAAGGCGGGAGGAAGGAGCGCTGGAATCCGTAACGGTGTTGTGTGTTTTGTTTAAAATCATGCCAGAAGATTGGGATTGGTCAGCGGCCAAACGTAGCCAGGGATGTGTTGAGTTTAACAGTGACAGTCTGTGGAAGGAACAAATGGGAGATAAACGGCAGACTTCAAAGTGGAGAAGGGGATGTTAAAACACTGGGTAGCTCTTTGAAAATGTGCACACGACAGCAAGTTGCTCATCAGACAAGAGAGAAACTTCGTCTCACTCCAGACAGCCGGTTGAGTGTGTGTGTGTGTGTGTGTTACGTGTTAGTGTATATTGCATCAGTGGATCGAGTGAATAATTCAGCTACTGCAGGCGTGTGTTCCATTACCTCAACCCCTCTGACTCCAGTCTTCAGCCCCAGAGGTGACTGTACTGCAGCCATTAGTCTTTCCTCATCACACACTTCCTCTTTGGGGTGTAGAGAGGTGAAGGACTCCCCCCCCCCCCCCCCCATTAGATCCATCCCTTTAGATTCATACGTTGGAAAGGCCAATTTGCGATAATGGTGCCTTAAAATGATTGTGCAAATCAAGCATGTAGGTGTGAATTATTAACTGCGAGTTATGTCCGTGGATGAATAAGGAATGTTAAGTTAATGGTGTCTATCTGTGGTAGTCTGCGAAGTTCTGAGGAGTGTCGATTTGTTTGAACTTGGTTATGTAGGACACAGAGGTCACGCTTTGACACAGAATCCAGTCGCTTCGGGTGACTCTAACTGCAACAAATGAGGATCTCAATTGGAGTGGGATTTTTAATGCACACCTAAATGGTGCTGGGTGTCTGGGTCTTTATCAAGATTTATTTTGCGATAATGATTAACTGACTGTACGTTGTGCATTTCATGGCTGCTCACAAAATAAACATACATAAAAGGTACGTTGAGAGGAATCCATCATTCATACCATACCAAGATATGAAACCAATGCACAGCATAGTATTCGTCACTTGACAATATTATGAGGGACATTCTACCAGAAATGTACATTTTTACTTATCAAAATGTGACGTTCTGACTTAAGCTTGTCGTCTACAAAAACAAAAACAAAAAAAAAAACATACAAAACAAGCATAAAATCATACAATTCAATGAAGGTCACTTCCGAGTCATAGTCTTAAATGCGTTTTGAACACATTTTATATTAAATATAATGCAAATGTGACAGGACTGGCAGAAACATGGGGACAATTGTACATTAATTTGTATTATATACTTGTAGCATTACTTTGTTGAATTAATTTGTAATTTCATGTTTAATTAATTGATGTGAATGATAACAACTTAAATTTGCTATTTCTGAAGTATTTTTTTTCTAAAACAGTTTTTAGCATAACAAAACTATTAAAGCGGTTGGTTCAATTGGGCTGAGGACGAGGACAACGACAGGGTTTGTAAAGTGTAAAGTTTTTTAATAAAGAATAAAAATCTGAGAATCAAATGAATGACATATTCCTTTACAGAAGAACTCACAGAAATCAACCCTCAGTCTATTTTTGACATTTTTGGGATGAAATACTTTTTATTCACTATTTCAAGGACAGATAATGGATGATTCTGGTAGAATCTCCCATAAATATAATGAAAGTCAAAGGTTTCTATCCCACTTTATATTAGGCGGGCTTAACTAATATGTACACTGAAAGTAATTTTTTTTTTTTTACAATGTACTGTATAAATACGTTTTTTACATTGTACTTATGATTAAAAACCTGCATGTAATTAACCTGCATTTGTAATTACATAATTAAACTTTTGACCACCACTTACACCTTAACCCATCATTACCACCAAACCTTTCCCTAACCCTACCCATATTCCACTTCAAGAGCACCAGAAGTGTTCTGCAATACACTATAAATACAGAAAGTAAATTGTATTTATTTTTGATGCCAGTACATACAGTAGTATGTAAGACTTCCTAATATGAAGTGGGACCTAAGTTTCAAACATTTTTCAAAATATCTTCTTTTGTGTTTAACGGAACAAAAATTAAATAAATAAAACAAAAACCTCAAAACCTGGACAAGCCAGACTCATTCTGAAAATGTACCCCTATATACATTTCTGGTGAGTGCCAAATACTGTACATGCCAGAAAGTATATATATATTTTTTTTTTTTCAGTTTTTGTGAATCCACCAGAGATCGCTGTGTATGCTTTTTGAGATTTCAAATTTTCCTCGAGAGTGCCATTCGTGCCGGTGTATACTTTTTGAGATCTAAAATTTCTTTTACAAGTGCCATTTATGTCATTGCGTAAATCCACCAGAGGGTGCTGTCGACTGACTGACAATGATCAATTGACCTCCTCTTTCCCTAAACCCAACCAATAATGTTTTCAAACGATTGGCCGTCTGATTTTACCACTTTTCAGATTTTACCACATTCTCACCCCGCTATTTATTTTATTATTTGGATTCTGTTTTTGTCTTACCTGCTTTCTGGAACCATTCTTCACCAGAGTCAAACCCTGTCATTGTGGTCAGCTCCTTTCGGCATCTCAAGTCTGCCGACGTACAAAGCAAGCTACTGGGCAAACTGGTAACTGCAGGAAAGCCATGGATTGAGGTAAGCAGTTATCTGGAAAGTGTGAAAAGGAACGGCATCAAACCACCCTGTAGAGTTCGTTTTAAAAACTAAATGCAGACATACGTACTTCTGGCTACATACAGTTGAAACCAGAACTTTACACACACACTGTATAAAAAGGCACATAAGTATTTTTAAAGAGTCAGATGTTAATGTGACTAAACTTTTTCTCTTTTAGGTAAGTTAGGATTATCACATTTGTTTCTATTATGCTTAATAGCAGAATAATGAGAGAGATTTTTTGAGAAATTGTTAAAACTTTTCCAGAAAGTCACATACAATAAGGTTATTATGCCTCTGTAAAAGCTCAGATAATGGTGTCAAGGTTTTGGAAGTTTCTGATTGGCTAATTGACAACATTTAAGTAAGTTGGAGGCACAACTGTAGAATAGTATTTAAGGAAAATCTCAAACACACTGCTTCCTTGTGTGACAACATGGGAAAATCAACAAAAAAAGCCAGATTTGCTAAATTACACTAGGAAAAAGAATAATTTTTGAGACATGTCCTGTGGTCTGATGGAACTAAGATTTAATTGTTTGGCCACAATGACCAGTGTTACATTTGAGGACAAAGGGGAAAGCTTACAAGCCTAAGAACACCATCCCAACTCTGAAGTATGGGGGCTGCAGCATCATGTTGTGGGGCTGTTTTGCTGCAGGAGGAACTGGTCCACTTCACAGCATAGGTGGCATCATGAAGAAAAAAAAAATATGTAGAAATACTGAAGCAACATCTCAAGACATCAGCCAGGAAATTAAAACTTGGCCAAAAATGGGTCTTTCAATCAGACCATGACCCTAAACATACTGCCAAATTAGTTAAAATGTGCTTTAAGGACAACAGAGTGAATGTTTTGGAGTGGCCATCACAAAGCTCTGACCTCAATCCTATAGAAAATTTGTGGGCAGAGTTAATAATCTTGTGCGAGCAAGACAGCCAACAAATCTGACTCAGTTACCCCAATATTGTCTGGAGGAATGGGCCAAAATTCCTTCAAACTATTGTGAGAAACTTGTGGAAGGATACTCAAAACATTTAAACTAAGTTATACAGTTTAAAAGCAAAGCTAAAAAATACCAAGGAAATTTATGTAAACTTTTGACTGTCTAGAAAATAATAAAAAATTCTCTAAAACAATTCTCTCATTATTCTGGCATTTAGCAAATGTAAATCATTCAGGTAATCCCAAAGGACCTGAAATAGTAAACGTTTAGTATGATTTACCATCAGACATTTTTTTTTTTAAATGGTTATGTTCTTTTTCTAGAGTGTATGTAAACGTATGGTTTAAACGGTAATTCGCAATCTCAAGAAATGTATACAGGGCTACATTTTCAGAATGAGCCAGAACAAGTCAAGGGTGAATAAATGATGGCAGAATTGTCATCCCTATAATTTTTTCTTTGGCAAGTTTTTTCCATATCATGTGCTTTAATCTGTATACTGTGGAGACATTTTGCCAAAGAGACATAAATGCCATTTAAAAATGACAAACACAAGTGTAAACATAGCCTTAGTATTTTGACGTTTACTTTGCAATAATTTCAAGTGCATTTTATTCTCTTTTTCCGGACGTTTTATGCACTGAATGCCTTTGAAATATGCCTTAGCTACAAACATTTAACTAAACAACACAGCAGATTTCTTGTTACAATAGTGATTTGATGCACAACACCACAGGATGTTAACAATCACGGCCTTACTTCAGCTTAGTTCCTGGTTTATCAGTGGTCGCCACAGCGGAATGAACGGTCAATTACTTTGGCATATGTTTTATGCAGCGGATATCCTTCCAGCTGCAACCCAGCAGTGAAAGTGCTCCGGGGGAAACCGGAGCAACCCCACGTGAACACGGGGAGAACATCCAAACGCAGATTCCTGGCCCAGCCGGGACTCAAACCAGTGACCTTCGTGCTGTGAGGTGAAAATGCTACCACTGAGCCACCATGTCATAATTTTGACCAAACAATGAACCCAAAAAGAGTAGTTCCTGCACCAAACAGCAAAAGCAACTATAAAACAGTGGAAATAGAAATAGAAAAAGTAAAAAGTGCAAACATTTCCTTAAGCATCATTGGAACATCAGAATCAGAAAGTTCAGCAAGTTCTATTAAATTGTATGTGCAAAATTAAGAAAGATTCATTATAAACAAAAACAATTACAAGTATATCTGCATGTTCAATATTTAATATCTTCAAGCTCACAATTGATTACAATGCAGATTTTTACATTTGAAGAGTTTAGATGCCAAGTGCCATGTAAAATTTCCATGTAAAATTTGCATAATTCTCAGCCTCCTTTATGCTCAGTTATTTCACTTTGAAGACAATGAAAATAACTTAGTCTTTGCCATAAAAGTGAAATCACTGAACCTACACAAAGAATCCTTATAAAATGCCAATTTTACAAGAAAATTTAAGACAGCATTTAGAGTTTTTTTTGTTTGTTTTTTTTTTGCATCTGAAGTTTTGAGTTTAAATCCATGTCACATAAACCTTAATCTAATATAATATAGTATTTACATTTAATTTCTGTAGCATTTACTTCATCACATATTAATCATTTAAATCAGTGCACCAGTGCTTTTCAATGGGGGTGTTTGTTTATTTATTTTTGTCTAGTAGTTTGTAGTTGTATTTATCCTGTCTTCTCTGCTTCTATTCTTATAGTATACATAATTTGTTTCACAATTAGTGTTGGATCTTTATGGAAATATGTTGTGTAAACAGTTAAAATCTCATGTGCATTCACTGCACACATAGTTACAAAATTGGTTCTGATGTTGAAATTTGCATCACAAACTACATACTGTACTATGTATGTAAACCCTTGCATACACATAAAAACCTGTAGTGTACTTCGGGCTTAAATATCACAGCGACATTTTTAAAGCATTTAAATTCATAAAAGTATTAGTTCAAAATGGTCTTAGCAAGTTATCACTGTAAAAAATAAATGGCACAGTAGTTGGCCTTTGTGTTAGCGTGCTCTGATTTGAGATCAGTGTTTTCAAAGGCGGAAACTTTAAAAGCAGTGCTTCTGTACAAGATTCTCTCTCAACATATCCGACATCAACATTTATTAGGCTCTGAAAACTAAATCAGCAGAAGAAATTATTTTGAGAGTATGCCTCAGGGCATATGAGGATATTCTAATGTGTCATACGAAAAAGAAAAAAAACCTACACACTCAAAGTAACATAGATTTAATATCTTAATAGCTTTGTTAGAAGAGAGTGTAGGAGGAAAAAAAATATGGATTAAGAAAAAAAAATCCAATTAAAATCAACTGATTGGCAGTCTTCTGTACCATGTTGATGGGAAGGCAGTTATATTGTGCACGATTGGTCTTATTAAGAGCTTTGATGAGAAATCTGCTTATTACTTGCTGATACAGATGAGATGAGCTCCAACTTTATTAGTGTCGCAATAAAATTATAATACGGTCCCTTTGGCTTTATTCGGGCCATTTTGACACCCAGCTGAAACGATTTTGAATCTGATCATTTATTAGTGTGCAAAACTTAAACCGTCTAATTATATTACGTTTTAGCCATAATTTTGATAGGAGAGCTGTCAGGGTTTATACTGTGATTACTGTACATATGGTAAAAGGTATTTTCTCTGTTTACTATGAGGAAACTGCAGCATTTGTATGAAAGTGTCAAACGAGCGTAGCACAAAAGCGAAATTGTAGCTAAAGAAAGAGTGCAGAGTTAATCATAGTAGATTGTGTGTACATGTGTATGTGTGTGTCAGGAGCATGTGTGTGTGGAGAAGTGTAGTGATCTTTTCCACTGCCATTTTTCAAGGTGACACGGCTCGGCTCCTTCAGGGCTTTCTTTCCAATTCTTTTTGGGATTGAAATTATGATGAAGTAATTTTTTTCCAGAAAATTGCCTCTGTCACTTGTGGTATCTTTCTGTAAATTTCTCAAGTGTATTTTCCCCTCTGTCTCTCCCTCTCTCTCTCCGAAAGCCAATGTCATTCTCTCTCTCAACTCATTACCACAGCAAGGATTTTGCCTGAGATTCTGCATGTTGACATTTGACACCTAGATTTGCAAAGGGAGACAATTATCGAGTGATCTCTGATCTACATCCCTAAATATCACATTGAGCAGTGATAGAAAAGAGATTCAACAATTAACGCATGTAACAAAAAAAGCATCAAGTTCTGTAGGCCTACATGATAATAAATCAATCTCCCAGCAAAACCTTCTCTTTTCAAAAACACCTGCTTGTTTCCAGAGCATGATATAAAGGCAAGTGTCATGTGAGAGTTAAGGGGAATCCCTTTGAGAAATAGTGGCCTAATTTTTATTTTCAATGGAAAGTTATCCAATTATGTTTAAGTTAACTTCCTGATGGTCGATTCAAGGACAAAGGAGTTGCACAAATATGCTTTAACCTTAAAAACCAGGGAGATCTATCAACTCATTTAATGCTTCTATCTTTAGACCTCGCTTCTGTCTTCTCTCAAAAATAATGACTAACGGTGAGGTGGCCTGACCAACAGTCCAGTTAGAGGAGAACGACGTACTTATGTGAAATAACATCACGATTTAGAGCTTCCCGAGCAATTCTGTTTGACAGCAGTATAATAGCAGTCATAAAGCTAGGAAAAAAATGCAATGGAATAAATAAAAAGGAGCATGAAAGTTTTGCACAACAAACATGAATAGCTAGCATTGCCCCTTTATAAGCCTGTGTACGGTGCCAAATATGTTTACCTTTACTGAGACCATTTTTTAGACGCCATATGGCTGCATCCGTTTTTGGATCTTTAATTTATTCCTGTAGGTCCTGCTGTTAATCTGCAGCCCTGTAACATAAAATGGTGATTGTGTGTTAGAGGTCTGTTTATGAAAAACATTTTCAAGCAAAACATTGAATTTTGATTTCACAAGGGTTGCACGCACTATAACCTATCTATTCCACTTCACAGGTTACATGCATTTCTTTTCGCAACACTCAGCCCTTTCCTGAATAGCCCGAAAAAGCTTTTTGTTCAACAACAGTGCTGTCACTCCAGGACAGTGCCTTACAATCTCCAATGGACTGGTCTGGCTTTATTGTCATGCTTGCTTTTTGTCATTACATCACAATTATGAGTTTGTTCATACAGGGGAAATGGAAAATAAAAAAGAGGGTGGAGGGGTGGGAGAAATGTAGGTCAGTGGTGATGTGCTCTGGGCAGTTAGTCTCTGCCTTTCCCTGGATGGGTCTGTGGCTCAGTCTCTGTCTCCTCCTCCCCCCCAATAGACACACAGACAGGCAGTGGGCAATTTCACACTCTCCTAGCTATTTGCTGTATAAATTGATGGTTAATACATTATATAATCTAACAAAAAGTTATTTTAGCATTGACTTTACTCAATTAGAATATGACAATAATGTTGTGCAATTTACTTACAATTAATTCATTACATTTTATTTTGTACTGTGAAGAAGAATATTTATTCATTTATTTTTCTTCAGCAGAGTCACTTTATTAATCAGGGGTCGGCACAGCCGAATGAACCGCCAACTAATCCAGCATATGTTTTAAGCAGCCAACACTGGGAAACACCCATACACACTCTTTCCCTATGGCCAATTTAGCTTATTCAATTAACTTATAGCACATGTCTTTGAACTGTGGGGGAAACCGGAGGAAACTCGAACATGAAATGCCAACTGACCCAGCCGGTGCTCGAACTAGCGACCTTGCTATGAGGCTACCCACTGCGCCACCATGACGCCCTGAAGAAATAGAACTTAATGGTATAAACTTGACATATAAGGGTTAATTCTGCCTTTTATATGACACCTGATGTAATGCATAATATATCATACATTAACTTTACTTTCAGTACTGCACATTAATTAAAGATCAGATAAATCTCAGATGTGGTTTGCTTATATATTCATGCCTTCTATGTTGTACACTGTATCTGAAAGAATAATTTGCAGTTATTTTGTATTAAAAGGATAACAGGACACTCAATTAGTGCATTTGTGGAATATTGTGTCTTAATTAAACAAATAAAATTGCATTTCACTTTCACATATGTTAAAGACCATAATTTCTAAGTAAAGAACACTTTTAAAAAATCCAGAGAATCATTATAAATAACATTTTGTGCTTTGGAAATGTTCACTTGATGCTTAAGGTACCTCGCAGTACTTAGATCCCATAGAAAAAAAACTAAAAGGTTTGGTAAATATAATCGGCAAAATATAAATACATATGTCCAAAAAAACTAAGTATCCACACAATATCCACGCAGCACAATTCCTCTTTTGCATTCAGAAAACCTCTAGGCTATACCTTTTCTTAAAAAAAAATACTCTAGGAAAAACAACAACAACTGAATATAACACGAAAGGTGTGACAGGGATGCTTTAAAAATTACTGTTGATGTAAAAACGGCGGGGTAAAGATCAGTCTGTGCGCGAACTCAAAGCCCCGCGCAGTGCCCGTGTCTGCTTAGTGCTGCTGAAGACGCTAGAAAGTGGGAGGAGCGAAAAGTGTCAGTCCAATCCGAGCCGCCGTGAGCCTGTGCGCGCTCTCCCTGCGCTCACGGAGACAGTGAAAACCTTCGCTGGGTATACGCGCTCGCAGATGTCATGTGAAAACCCGCATGCTGGCCTTACCGCACAACTGAAGAGTCCGAGCACCGCTTCACGCACCTCTGGAATGGTTTTGCACAGTAGTCACCCACTTTGACGAGACCAAACTACACTACCGAGGATTTTGTTTCTTTCTGTTTGTTTCTTCATGACTGACGCGTTCGGGAGCGAGTCGCCAACACTATGCGAGGTAGGAATACAACTGTTTGTGACAGCTCATTTGAATAATGAAGAATAGAGTGTTTGTTTATTTATGTTTTTATAATATTATCTTCCCGAGTCTTGTCAACGTTCCTTTAGGAAGATGTGTGTTTAATAAAGTCATACTGAAGTGATTTTTTTTTTATGATGGAGAAGTATTTTAGAGTAACGTGCATGTTGGGGGAAAAAGTCTGTTTTGGTCAGCTTTATTTTACAGTCATACGAACAGAAAACCTACAAAGAGAAATAAACCGCGCACCATTCCCAGTCTTGTGTTTATGGAGTAATACACGCGACTTTCTCAGGACAGTTCATGTGAGACTTCACTCTACTACAACTTTGCTAAAGAGTGTAAATTAATTTACGATACTATAAAGACTTTGCACTGAAATGCAATTTTATGTAGCCTATATTACCTTGAACCTTGGTCTTTGAGTTGAATGTGCATGTCAGAAATTGCAGCTTTTTAATTAGACAGGTTTGCAAATGAAGGGAAGTGGTTTTTATACAGGTCAGCAGATTAATGGAAACAGCTGCGTGAAAACTTCCCCATGCTATTTTTTTAAAAGTGTGGTGGGTAACATTTTAAGGCAGACCACTGGTGTGGGTGTAGTGGGGTTAGTGTTAGGGTGGTGCGGTCTACTGACCCATTTCCGTCAGTCAGGCGCCGCTGCGCGCTGAAAGCGTCGAAGTGCAGCATCAGAGTCCGCACGAGCACAGTTCACACACGCGCGCTCTGCCCATCCCACGCGCTCTTTCAGACTTATTGCCACTGCACCTGTAATAATATGGAATTTATATATTAATAAAAAAAAGTGTCTGAAGACGTTTTGTAATGAAAAAAAAGCTTCAGTATTAAGGTGCGAAAAGGATGTGAAGAATGTGGCTTAGAATTTATATTATTTAAAGTCAGAACACTTTCATTTATACATGCTACTTTATGGATAAGAGAGTTATCTATTCATTATCTATTCATGCGCTGCAATATTTGTTATGATAGGTTACTTTAAATGTGCTTTATACCGTTTTTATATTGGAGAGGCGATAAAACCTTTTTAAACATTTGAAAATGTTTAAATTGTGTCAAGTTCATAGGCAGGTCTTTATCACAGCATTTATACACACATTAAGAATTATTAAAAAAAGATACAGATATAAAAGTGCAAGCCTAATACACTGTTCAAATTAAAATATTTTGATTTTAGGCAACTGATTAATTCAAAAACACTGATTTGTGACCATTTTGTCATTCGATAGTATTCATTTAATATTAAAATATCTTAAACAAACAATGTTTTTTTCCTAGACTGTCGAATCCACATTGTTTGTAAACAGTGAACATCTTTAAGTTTCTAAGCAGATGTATTTTCGGAGTTGAGCGCGCACGCCCTGGGAAACACCAAAAACTCAATTTCTCCATCTCTGTCACAACCAATACACGCCCCCAGAGCAGCTCTCTGCGTCTCTGTTTCCGTGCCCCAGAGGACCGTGTCAGAAAGAATCACATCAGTGTCTGGGGCCTCACCGAGCCCGACTCTCCGACACTCATCGCAGTCTAGAGCGCGCGGGCCTCGTGCTTTCAAATAACAGTTCAACCAACTCGTCGTGAGGTAATCAGATATACAAATTTAATCTACGTACCTTATAGTCTTTTTTTTTAAATCCAGTTATTTTCAATTTGCATTGACATTTCAAAATACGAAACACAAGGTTTTACAGACTAGATTAGGCTACTTAGTGTATGACAAGTCGGGAACATTTTCTGTATTTGTTTTAATTAGTAATGATATTAAACAGTACAAAGTTTTTGTTGCTTCTAACCTTTTTGTTTTAAATGAACATCGTGTTTCTCAATCGTCCGACAGAGGACAATTTAGTTGATGAAATGAGGATAATAAAATCGAATGAATCTACCGCAGGCAGTTGATTTACTGTAATTAATTGAAATATAATTATTTGTTGAAAAATGTATATTAACACACAGTGAAGGTTCACTTAATTAAAGTGTACATGTTAGCAACTACATAATTCATTTTGGTACCTTAAAGTTATATATTAGAGCCTAAATTGGTCCATATTGTACCTTAAAGGTGCAAAAAAGTGACTTTTGAAAAGACAATGACTCAGTGACAGCTTTTGTACCCTTAACTTTGAGATTATATTCTAATAAATATAGTTGAATCTGTTCATTTCACATTTGAGCTTGTTTTGGATTTATGCAGACAAAAAAGTTGTTGTTTTTTCTTGATGGCTAGAATATTTAGGCTACCTACGAAACACTAATAATTCTGTCATTATTTAGTCATGCTCACTTTGTTCCAAAACTAAACTTCTTTTTATTTTGTTCAGTGGAATAAGGAGATGTTAAGTTTCAGTCAGTTTCATTGCATCTCTCCATACACCAAAAGTTCAGAGCACATCATATTATAATTATAAAATAGAAATATAAAGTAGAGCCATGTGGTATATGCTATTACAAAATTTTACTTTCAGGGGACTTCTCTTTTAACAGTTATAATTTTTTAAATTTTATTTTAATAACATGAAACTAATCTAAAATGTCTCTTTTGGTTTTATATGCGAACATTACATTTACATTGTACTAAAACAGGTTTTATAAGAGGTAGAAAAGTGACTAAGGTGACTGTAACAGCAGAAGTGCACTGGCTTGTTTGTTTGTGTGTTATTGGTCCAAACTTTTATCAGGTTTCTTCATTGATCAGAGATGGACTTGCGTATATCTGATGGACTGTGGACTGTGGTACCCAATCTCGTAACTTTAGCTCTACATCCGCTCCAATCCCCCGTCTTCTCCATTACAGAGTGCAGTGCTGCTTCAGAGTTGGTTTTAGTTTTCCCACAACTCCTGTCACACACAGATCACATTCACACTGCGCACACGCATAAACAACACAACACAACACGTTTTGATTGTCTGACCCCTGTTTTGCTTAGGTGCCTTTATAAGAAACACATCTGGCCTGTGCTTACTTCATATTACGTTATGATGTCCATGCATGTCTCTTAGCTGCGTTGCCTTGTTGCTTTGTCCATGCTCATTTCAGTCCTTGCTCCAGCTCAAACACAAAAGAGAGACTGTCACGCATGAACTCCCAATGCCAATAGCTTTTAGCATCACATTGGCGTCCGGAGTGAGAGGCCATCTCTCTATCGACCTGCTTGACGTTGCGTGGCTCAGCTCAGAGAAGAGCAGGATCAATATGCATCAACCCTGAGCTTTATTTCTACTGTAAACTAACATAAATCATGTGTATAGATATTATAGCTGTCTAAAATGTAGGATGTACCTGATACATGTTTTTTGCTGTAAGTTTGGGCAATCTTTTAGTAAACTTAAGGTTAAAGTTTAGAGGCAGATCAATAAATACAGCATTGTTTGACACCATGACCACATAACAAACATGGATTATGCATTGCAAACTGCTCTAAATCTAAGCAGGCAGCAGGCCAACAATAACCAAGCAAAACTATCAATACATTGCAACTACTGTTATATCCGGAGAGTTTCAGTGAATTAAGAAGACAATCACATTTAATAATCAGCTCTAGAAGTATCTACAGTTGAGACATTTGCTCTCAAATGTCTTTGGCTCCCCTTCAAATTCTCCTAATGTTGAAAATACTGATAACATGGTCTGCAATATTATAGGTATTGGCCATGAAGCTACTCGTTAGTCAAAAGAGTCAAAATATTAGCTCTGCAGTCAAGATAATATGGGAAACATATTTGGGATGCACGTTTGAAGATAAGAACTAAAGAAAAATTGATGGGAATTTAAAATTAATGTCTAGAGAAAAAAATCTTACATAGATTTTACTGGACTCCTAAGAGTCTGTTCATTGCAGGTTTCAAAAACAACCCAGAATGCAGGTAATGCCAAGAAGAAGCAGGTGACCAATTTCTTTTTTTATGGCAATGCCAAGAAGTACAATATTTTTGGAGAGAGGTGCATGAATATCTTGTAAAGATATTGCAGACCCAAAATGACTTTTGCCCGAGCTTATACAGTTGAAGTCAGAATAATTGGCCTACATTTGATTTTTTTTCTTTTCTTTTTTTGAATATTTCCCAAATGATGTTTGACAGAGCAAGGAAATTTTCACAGTATGTCTGATAATATTTTTTTCTTCTGGAGAAAGTCTTATTTGTTTTATTTCGGCTAGAATAAAAGCAGTTTTACATTTTTTTTTTTGAAAACTATTTTAAGGTCAAAATTATTAGCCCCTTTAAGCTTTTTTTTTTTTTTTTGATAGTTTACGTAACAAACCATCATTATACAATAACTTGCCTAATTACCCTAACCTTAGTTAACCTAATCAACCTAGAAAAGCATTTAAATGTCACTTTAAGCTGTATAGAAGTGTCTTGAAAAATATCTAGTCAAATATTATATACTGTCATCACGGCAAAGATAAAATAAATCAGTTATTAGAAATGAGTTATTAAAACTGTTGTTTAGAAATGTATTAAAAAGTTCTCTTTCCGTTAAACAGAAATTGGGGGAAAAATAAACAGGGGGGCTAATAATTCTGACTTCAACTGTATTTGTTAACCCCTGTCCCTTAAGCCAGATGAATAAAGCTGAATCACAGTGGATACAGAGCTGTATCATGCCAGGCAGATGGGTGATTGTTAAAAACTGGAAATTTTCCAGTAGACCTCCGATCTTCGAGTGGATCTCAGAGTAAGGACGAGTTGCAGCTTTTGAAAAACTCCCTTACAGTTTACATAAAAGAATGGAAATTTATTTTGATATAAAAAATGGGGAAAATTACTGAATTTCTGCGACCCACAATGCTAGCAAACATGTAAGGAGACAAAATAATAAATTAGGCTATTATATTAGCAGCAACCCCACCCCCTCCCCCCCTTTTTTTTTTCTTGTAGCTGTGTGTTTTGGTTTGGCGTACTTACTCAATTTATATGACGTCATTTATTTATTTATTGTATTTGTTTATTTTGTATCGTTCTGCTTTTATGTTTATGCCCTGTATTTGATAATTATCTGCATTATTTGAAATAAGAAAAATCAATAAAATCTGTTTATCTGATTGTTTGTTATTATTATTAAAATGTTTATCAGTTTAAAATGATAATAATCATATTGTTATTATGCAGCATAAAGTCTCAACACATTAGAATTATTCCTGAGGATCACGTGGCACTGAAGACTGTCTAATGATGCTAAAAATTCAGCTTGAATCACAGGAAGACTTTTAATTAGATCATTTATACATTAAATCTGTCACTTTATTACTGTTTTATTACAGTTTTGGTCAAATGTCAATGCAGCCCGTATTGAGCAGAAGCAACAAAATTAAAATCTTACTCTTTCCGGACTTTTAACTTTTATAACCAAAAAAATTTCAAGACAAGCTTCAAGTTGGAAGCCCACATTTATTTTGTTCCTAATATCATGTGGTCATTTGTTTGTTGTAGCTGGTTTGCTGACTAATGGCTTGTACTTACATAACCTGTGAAAGATTACGCAAAGAAAACCAAGAGATGTAATCCCCCAAAGTGAGACAGAAACAGAGATGCACAGCCAGCGCAAACCTAATCCATTCAGTATATTGCAGACCTTGTTCCATCCGTTTACAGTGCTGTGATATCTACACTCTTAATAATAAATACTGCACATCAAAGTTTTCCTTGTAGGTGACTACATAATGTCAGCCAGATAGCATCTTGACATCTATTTCCGAGTGTGACGGCTTCGTTCCCTGTAGTGTTTCTGTGAGCACGTCTTCGCTATCGACTGGGAATGTGTGGACTAGAGTGTGTCATCTGTTTGCTGAGCCCTTGTTTGAGATGGTTGAGTGTGCATGAGAGAGCAGCCCTGAGAGCGCCTCAATCGTAAGGGTTAATGTGTCTATTTAATGTTTGCATTTTCTCCTCCCTGTGGTACTGCAGCGGTGACATTTCTGCATGTTTTCTCTGCTTTGCTGCATGCGGGTTTTATTAGTTCTCTTTGACTGGTTTCGCCTTTCGATAGGTGTTCATTCATTCAGTTATATGTGCTTCGGAGAGTGGCACCTGAGGCTTTGATAAGCTGACACCACTGGAGAACGTCCTCACACATGACAAACATACATATGGTATGAATTTCATGGGTTTATGTCCGGAAGTCAGTTCAGCACGATCTATAGTGGTCAGATAGCAACTTTGCACTGAAAGACCTCCACCTCAGGCAAGAAGGAAAGAGAAATTCTGTCTTGTGCTTTAGAAAGAATTAAAACACAGTTATGTAACAGAAATCGGATCTAGAGTGCAGCTATTTCTCTCTCTCTCTCTCTGTCTCTCTCTCTCTTTCTCTCTCATATGTAGTGGGCTTGTGTGCCCATTGCTCACAGTTAGTTTCCACTCCTTTCACTTTCAGTTGCATCAGAAAATCTGTTTGCACAGACTTGTTTTGTCATACATGTCAAGACAGACATGTCCAGTTTGAGGTCCATAGAAACTCACACGATTATAGTGCAGTGGAGAGGCAAGAAAGCAGTGCCAGTCCACATCAGTGCCTGCTTTTAGACTAAAGTACATTATTTGAGAAAATAGCTGAAGATATTATTTTATATTGATGATTACATTATCAGGTTTTGGCTGAAACAAAAAAAAATTTCAGAACTATACGCTAAAATATCTTAAATATATGTCTGGTGTATTATTAACAATAATAATAAAACTTAAAAATCTGATCTCTTATGCATAATATATAATATAGGTCATATATTCATAATAGGACATACATAATATAGGAACACATTATACAAATGTTAATTTACAGCTTCAATTCTTGTGATTTACAGTTGTTTTCAGATTTTTTTTAAGTGCCAACCTGATTTGTTGGACCTTAATCTGTACACCAATATCTTTTAATGCTGAAAATATTGTGCTATGATTTAAAAGTAAGACTTACTCAATAGATTTATAATATAATAAATAATAGATTTTTTAAATAGTTAATATATTGTATGCAAAATATCCTAAATACAAGGATATGTCAATTAATTAAAAATTACAACTAAAGTAATTTTAACATTAAAAATAACATTAAATTGCACCGAAACAAAGATCAAGGTCCCATAATGCAATTCTAATATGTACATTTTTGGAAAATACCTCTGAATTACAAATGACAGAAATATTTATATACTGCAGTCTTATGTCACAAAAATAGAAAGATCCAGCTTGATATCATGGGGAAGTAAGCTATTTTCATGATATCATGAGCTATTTTCCATATTGCCAGAGGGAGGCTAAATTGTATGCATTCATATGATTTCATTTGTACAAAAAACATACAGTTTTAAAAAGGAGGCAAATCCCAATACCCCATACCCCTAAACCTAACCACCATCGAGGGATGAGAAAAATCATTTTTTAAAGTATAAATGTGATGGTAAAAATAGGAGTTCGACACCAAACAAAAAGTTTTTGCCATAAGTTTCTGTTGGAAGGTCCCAACTAGCAGAATAACATAAGCAGAATTAGGTAAAGACCAAACAATATTTATTTATTTATATATTTAATTTATAGTATTGTTGCTGTTGTTGTTTTTCATATGTTTTTAGTTGTTTTGTTCTCTTTGTGTGTGATCCTAATATGTATACCTCCTGCATATTCTTACATAAAAAAAGACCAAACACTAATAATTAAATATAAAACAGTATACAAATGCAGCTCTTTAGCTTGTAGCCTAAATAACCATAGTAAATCATATATATTATTTAGAGTGGTGGTGATGCAGTGTTTTCCAGTATTGTTTGAAAGTTTCGGGAAGTTTAACTAATAGAAATTGGATCTTAGGGGGTGAATAAAGACAAATTAGGGGCTGTTTTAAAGTGAGGGTGCACTTGGATTGGATTAATTTGCTAAGTTTGACAGTTCTTAAATTGACTGTTTGCCAGAACTGCACTTGATATCATGACTTAATCATTTAAACACATTTGAGTGTTTATTGTAATTTACAGTGTGTACAATTTCTACTGTTTTTTGTGAGTTAGTGTGAGTGAGCCTGGAAAACCTGGTGCTTATTTGGCCTTACAAAGTCTAAGACCATTAGAGTAAATGCATTTAGTAAATTACATTTTTAATTTACATTTATATACAGATACTGCCATATGAGTATTAGTTGATAAATTAATATTTGATTAATTATATTTTATTGAATCCGGACTATTTTTATATAAATTTATGGATTATATCTGCTGGTAGAACCATTTCAGGTGTGTACTGCTGGCCTTGGGCATTTTGTTTGATACCTTCTACATTATGTAAAACGTCACATGGAGCAAATGTACACTTTAAAAAAAGTTTTTGCTAAATTTGGGCAATGTGGAAGAATTTTACTTTGAAAAAGTAAATGGGATATGGGAATTCCAATTTGCAATGATGAATAAAAGAAGCAATGAGCAAAAATAACAAACTAGATATACTTTCTTGCAGTTTTCTTTTTTTCTGCAGATAAACCAATTGTCCACAATCTTTGTTTGCATTTTGTTTTCATAGTCAAGCTTAAACAAATCATATTAAGAATTATATTTGTCTTATTTTTAGTCTGTATATATTTATTTTATCAGCTTTCAAATATAAAGAGATTATTCCTAATGGCCAAAAATGTTGAAGTCAGAATTATTAGCCCCCCTTTGATTTTTTATTTTGTTTTTCTATTTAAAATATTTCCCTAATAATCTTTAACAAAGCAAGGAAATTTTCACAGTATGTCTGATAATATTTTTTCTTCTAAAGAAAGTCTCATTTGTTAACCTAATTAACCTAGTTAAACCTTTAAATGTCACTTTAAGCTGTATAGTAGTGTCTTGAAAAAGATGTCATCATGGCAAAGATAAAATTAATTTTATCTTATTTATCTTTATCTATTTTTAACAGTTTACTACAGTTATTAGAGATGAGTTATTAAAACTATTATGTTAGAAATGTGTTGAAAAAATCTTCTCTCCGTTAAACAGAAATTGGGGGTGGGGGGGGGGGGGGGGATAATTCTGGCTTCAACTGTATCTGTGCATTTCTAAGATGAATTCTGAACTTTAAAGGTTTGTGAAAACTGGATTATTTCAAAACAGGGATCAAAGAGCTTCTTGTGCTTTTGTGGAAGCAATAATATCTGATCATCAGTACAAAGAATCTCAAGATCAGTTTGCTTATTTTATTATCAACATGTAATCCTAAATATTTCTTAATTTTCCCTCTGGTTTCAGCATAGTTTCAGACTATAAACCTAAAAAAATATCCACAGAAATTTCATAAGTTCAGATCCATTACACCTTCACAGAGCTCCTTTGCAGTTGTTGTCTGTATGCAGCTAACTCTTTGAAACAGATTTTTAAAGCATGCTAATGTCATTGTATCCGTTTTAAGAAGACCCCTAGGAAAATGACTTTAGCAACAGCACGAAATGTAAAGTGAAAATGTCGAACAAATATGTATGTAATTGAACCGTTCGTGTGAGCTTTTGAAAAAGAGGCCCTTACAGAGATTTAGAAGAGCAAGAGTGATCTTAGAGAAAGCTTAAGATAAGGAAACTGAGATGAAGGGAGATGAACTTGACAGAGAGAGAAAGAGAGCGAGAGACTGTGCTCTCAGGTGAAGAGAGGCCCTTAGATTTTGATCAATTTGCTTCTTTCAGAGAGGGGCTCCTGGGGCCACTTTGGGGAAGGACCTCGTTACATGGAATTAAATTGTGGCCTAAGGCGAGCTATTACCATCCCGTCCTGAGAGGGAAGCCGTAAAGAGGCGCACGCACACACAGACGCACACATACACACACAGTGAGATACCAACATTTAGAGACATTTTGATGAATACCAAGCCAAATTAGGTATCTAAATATAAAAATCTTTAATTAGCTGCTGACTGAAGCAGACATTTCCATAAAGTGTAATGTGATTTAAATTCAAAACAAAAAGATATTTAAATTAAATTTAAAAATAATAACATGTCAGTTGTGAAGAAAACTCAATAATTAAAATATGAAATAAGACCTAGTTTGTTTAATCCTTATAAAGCATTCAGGTCTGTTTTAAAGAGTTTCTTAAAAATGATGAAAACTGCACAGTTTAAAGTGCTTTAGAGCCCTTAAAATGCATATTTTTTAAATATTATTTTTTCTCAACAGAAAAAACTAGGTTATGTTTTTAACATTGAATGTCAAAAACACTTGTGGACTCGTGAAAAAAAAAATATCTTGGCCATATTTAACACACTTTTTAGGACTTAAGTTTGTTGATAAAGACATTGTACAATAATACAATTTTAAATGTAATATTTTCAATTGTATTTTTTGTTGTGTAGTTTTTCACGCAGCACTAAATAAATGCAGCAAAAACAACTTGTATGCATCTGTGATTTGTAACTGAATGTGTTTGTGTTGCCCGCTTATCTCCATATATGGACGACTTTTGCAGATTGGTCAGTTTGCTCAGTAGCTCGTCTTATACAGTGAGACATTTGGTACGTAGAGTGAAGCTGGTTTGAGTTTGGTGGTGAGTGGTTTCAAAGACCAGGTAGAAAAGCAATATGACAGGGGTTTTCTCTACTCATTTGCTTTTGGAAAAAAAATGTAGACTGTGGTGTGGTGAATTTGTCAACACAAGCTGAAGGCAAACATCGCCGGAGCAACGTTTTTTTCAAAAACATAGCCCTGGGCACGTATTTCCAATCAGCCTTCGTTGAAGATTTATGTTATTTTCATTTGGTTTTGTCAGAAAACATGTTTTTGTGAATGTATATTTCATTGTACTTCAAAGAAGTAGCTGAAAAATTTATCCACTACCGGTCAAAAGTTTGGGGTTAGTAGGATTTCTACACATTTTAAAATAAACTTCTCCTGCTCACCAAAGATGGATTTATTTGATCAAAAACACAGTAAAAATTGTAAAACTGTGAAATGTTATTGCACTATAAAATAACTGATCAAAAGTAGTTTATAATTTAATTTAATTATTTATCCAGGGAATTTAAAGATGACTTTTTAGCTTCATTACCCCAGTCTTCAGTCACATGATTCTTCAGAAGTCACTAATAATAATGATTGTTATTATTGTTATTATTACTAATGGTAATAGTAATAAAAGCAAAAATGACTCGACTAATAATTTCATTTAAAAATGCATACAATAAGTAATAAATAAATATTTAATTAATAAGTAACAATTTAACATTTTTGTACATTTAATAAATGCCATCATTATAAATAGAATATTTTTCTTGAAAAAAAAACATGAAAAAAACAGACCCCAAACTTTTGATCGGTAGTGTATATATAACTGATAAATATATAGAGACATATATATAGAACTGATATTATAGATATTATAGAATTGATAAAATTTTAAATGAACAGTTCTCCAAACGGAATTGTGGAAATAGATTATGGGGGTTAAAGAATACCACAACAGTTACTTGACGAAACTTTTTTCACAGTAAATTATTTTTACATTAAGTTAGATATGATTTGGCCAATCATGTAGGATTATGCAATTGGGAAGAGTTCAAACACTCAGATATAACACTGTTATGCTGCCCTTAGGCTGAGTGACTTACTAACCCACTTTGCACACACAAATATACACACGCTGACACTCACACACACATACACGACCCATTGGGCCACAGTGACAGACCTTGCTCTAAGAAGCTGATACCATTAACTGTCACTTTCGACCAGAAATAACCAATCAGTGATAACTAAAGCAGAAATATTTACTGGAAATTGAAACTATACTGAAAATTAAAATAAATTATTACAAATTGCTAATGCTTAAAATGACCTAAACCTATATAAACATAAGACAAATAAAATGATGACAATTACTACAGCTGACATAAGTTAAAATGAAGTAATTTAAATAAAAATAACTAATAAAATTAATATAAATAATTCTATAATAAAAAACATTGTGTAAGACTGTACTTAGGGGAAGTGGTGGTTTTCTTGTGTAACAGATGGCTTGTCATCACACACACACACACACACACACACACATACACACACACACACACACACACACACACACACACATGTCTTAAAGAGAGTTCAGAGGTTGCAAGGTCAATGAGGTTGTTTTCGAAGGGCCGTCAGGTCATAAAGGTCAGACCGATAGAGCGTGCACCCTTTTGTGTCTAGTAAATGGTCAAACCCACACTGTAGAAAATTGAGTATTACTGGTTATTTTGGTAGCCAGTAATACTGTAAAATGTACAAGTGCACGGTAAATTAACAATCACAATTGTGCTGTAAATCTACAAATTATTACTAATTAATTAATTACAAATTTAAAAAACTACTCTTTAACTTTTTATAATTTTGTCTCTGTTTTTATGGATTTCAGTAATTCAGTTTAGTCATTGAGATTAAAAGATGTCCACGTTGACAGCAGTAAAATCACAGGTGATCACACAGTCTCTGCTGTCAGCTATGTTATTTCCTGACAATCTTACTAAATTACATTGTGTTTTTTGTACCTCTTAGGGAGACAGGACACATGATAAGGAAACAAACAGAATAATATATCATTAATTTATGAGATATTGCTATGAAATTTTGCCTTGTATTGCAGTACAATTGTTTTGCATTACATGTACTGTACATCCACTCTCAAAAATAAAGGTACAAAAACTACCTCTTCAAAAGGTACACTTTTGATTTTAACAGGTGTATATTGTTTCTTTAAAAGGTGGACTTATGGTCCTTTAAGTTTCTGTGAGGTAAAAATGTTTACTTTTTGGATTTTAATATTTATCTTAAAATGCACAACTTTGGATCTGTACAGTACAAATGTGCATTTTGAGAATTCCACAATGTATGTGCCAGTGAAGAGAATGCCCGATCCACCAGATTTTATCCACATTGACTGAGCAGTTAAAAGACCAGCATCAGGCAGGCATAAAACACATGTGGGGGTATAAGGGATTAAAAGCTCAGATAATGTTGTTTTTGCTAAGTTTTTTAGATCAAAAAAATACAGAAGACTTCCTTCAATAAATGTTTATCTATCTTACAAATGCCTATAAAACCAATACAATTTATTTAAAGACACACACAGTATGTATAGTGCTACAGCATATAGTTTGAGATATGTAGTGCAATATTCTTCAGATGCTGGATATGTGCCAGTGTGTCCCTTCTGTAGCCTCATTGTGGCAGCCAATCACATCTCAGATCAAAGATGCCCAAGTCTGGCACAGCTGATGACAAGCCAGTGGGGAAATGCCTGCAGCCTCTTCAACAAATATTATATATATATATATATATATATATATATATATATATATATATAGTCAAAATAATAATAGAATCAATAATCACACTACAAACTCTGTATGTGCACCACTACATATGTAAAAATGACATTTCTACTGTATCTCTACTATATATACACAATAAAGAGGCACCATAAACAGAGTAGAGATGTAATCCTAGCAAACTGTCCCTTTCTTTAGCAGAGAAAGATGGTTTTGAGAAAACATTAGATAACACTTTATAAAACTCTGTCATTTTTACATTGAGGTCCACATACAAAGTTTGTAGTGGGATTATTGATTACATTAATATTTTGACTAAAAGAAATTTATTTTATTTACGTTATTGCAATGGTACAAACCTCTGTAAAGTTTCTGGCACTTGCTATAATGGTAAATAAGCATGGACATGTTTTTGTGTTAAATCATTCTGTAAAAAAGTCACATCCATGCTTTTTGGCTTTAAAATGACTGCACCGGAAAGCAATGGGATCTATCTAGTAAAAATGTTTCACAGCAAAAAAAAGCTTATTTTTTGAAAGTGCAGCCTTACATTTGAAATTTGTTTAGATGTGTTACTTTATTTATTGCCATTTTAGAGTAAAACATGTTTCGGAAAAACTGTATTTTGTGCTACAAAACATGCAAGACACAATATATATATATATATATATATATATATATATATATATATATATATATATATACATATATATATACATATATATATATATATATATATATATATATATATATATATATATATATATATATATACATATATATATATATTAAATTTTTATTTTTCTTTAGTCTTAGTACACAATGTAACTACAGAAAAGTAAAGTTTTAAATAAGAAAATTATCTCTTTTTTTACATTTTTGAGCAGGATGCTACTAGTCTAATTCAATTCAATGGTTTATGCTAAGCTACACTAAAAGTGCTCGCACCAGAACCCGAAATCAGATGAATGGATTCAAAAATGTTGAAACTCAACTGTTTAACTCTATGCGAGTTGTAAAATTAGCCTATTAAAAAGTGGATTGCTGAAACCCATTTACTCTGTGTTAGCTTATAGCCATGAATTAATATTAATAAACATCAACATGAAATGCGGGAACAGGAAAAAAATAACCAACTAACAGCACTATTGTCATGCTCAACAAGGACTCGCAGCGCAACTACATTTTAATGGACCACAAAACTGAGATTCAAAACAATATACGTTAATTATTAGCTTATTTACATGGCTTGCCAGAACCCAAATGCTAAGGATTTCAAGGGAAGGATTATATCAATGAGCCAAGACACTGTCCAGAAGATTAGTTCTGCTGTAGTGACTTTCAGACGGAATGAAGTGGGTACTTTGGTTGTTAGGAAAACTAAACTGTTGAAAACTTGTGGACTTTATAAAGTGCCATTTGATTAATGTTTACGCTGGTGGTCAGACACATATATCAGAATGTTAACAGACTGAGCGTTAGGGGAAAATTGGAATCTCTGAACTATTTCCCAGTGGAAATGGCCTAATTATTTTCATAGCAATACACAGAGGGATCAATGTCAGAATGAGAATGCTAATGTTGCCGACAATGAAAGCTGTTTAGTTTCTGAGAGCCCAGGGCTTCATCCGAGAGTCTTTCCCTCAAGGAAATGATGTAAAACATGGATGAACACCACATGCTGCCCCTCTGCAGCCACTTCCCCCGAGGCCACTGTCAATCTGGACAATGAGCCACCTAATGGTGACAATCTGCCATTACAACTGCCCTCTCACCCCAACCCAACCTTCATAAACATGCGCATTTGTCTGCCCCATGCACAATACTGAGCAATACGACTATGATGATCACTGCCTGAAATGTTTGTCTTTATTAAAGAGACATGGATTGTTGACATGCTCACAAGTGCGAGCGCTGAAGATAATCCTCCACCTACACGATGTATTAGTATCACTGTTTAGCATATTCCAACAAGGCTTTGGAATATCATTGGGCTTCATGCCAACTGACAAAACAACATCTTATCGTGTGCATACAGGCGAGATTCACAACAAAGACTTCAAATGGCCTTCCATCTGCAGGCTAAAATTAAAAGACAGCGACATTATCAGCATGTTCACCTGAAGGAATGCCGGAAACAAGGTTTTTTAGGGTATAACTGAGGCAACTGCCAAATATCATCTTAATGATCTGATCAAACTAATACACAACATATAGCGGCATGCAGAGACAAAAGGAAGAACACTGTTGGAGCATTATAAAGCTGTTTTCATTTACAAGAGATTCACAAGCGATGATCATTTAACATTGTTTTTACGCATCTGGCACCCAGACAGCTGGTATCGACGGCAAATATTTATCAGTGCTCTCCAGCTATGCACGGGTGGGTAATGTGTGATAATAAATTAAGTTGCAATGGTGCTCATATCCACTTTAATGAAGCTAATTAAAGAACTATTTAGAGAGAGAGGGAACTACTCTTGGGACAGAAAAGAGCTTCATATCATTAGGAATCAATTATACAAGCCACGTGCATGTGTGGCTCGTTTTTTCCACTCACACACACATTAAAGGAATAGTTCACAAAATAAATTTAAATGACAAAATCAGATGTTGTTACAAAACCAGATTAGTTGCTTTAGTTAAACGAACAGTAATTTGAATATTTAAAGAATAGGGTATATGCAGAGCTAATGTTTCTTCCCGTACTGATAAACCTCCGGTGAACGGTTAATGTGACTTTTTCAGTTTTATACAGTTGCTTTCAAGAATCAATGTTGTTATGTAATTAAAATATAATCAGTAAATAGACTTCAGCATTCATTGAGTTGTTGAAGTGTAAACCGAGATGAAAAACCGTTTACATGCACACAACCTTCAGGATCATCAGGCGAGCACAAGAAATGCCATTGGAGATACTGGAGTAAAATAAATTAAAATATTTTAAAGACGTGGCAAGGAAAATTTTATTTAATGCAGTGCTTCTTGTACATTCTGAGACCCACTTTATAGAGTATATCATTTAGGCAGTGAAGATCATTGATTTTTAAAGAAAACAGACCTTCCATTTTTAATTTAGCCGATTTTGTAACTGCATGCAGTTCACTAGAAGCATTTGACCCAGGTGACTGACAAAATAAAAGTCCTTCTGATTGCTTTGCATATACCCTATTATTGGTCTTTTTTTAATATTAAACCAGATTAAAAGGATAGTTCACTCAAAACTGAAAATTCTATGAAAAACTAAAAACAAGTTATTTTGAGATAAGCTGGAAACCTGTTACCATTAACTTCCATTGTTTTTATTTCTAATATGGAAGTTTTCGATAATTTTTTCCAGTCTTTTTTATTCAACATAAAAAAGAAACTAATAAAGATTTGAAACCACTTGAGAGTGAGTGAGTAAATACTGAGTACATTTAGATTTTTGGGGTGAACTATCCCTTTAAGGTTGTCAACCAAAATACACGAATACAAAAATGATCATAAAGTGCTCTCTCTGATTCATAGACTACTGTGGATGAATTGACTGTAAAAACGAACTGTAGATGAATAATCATCCATCCATTGAATGGTTTTGCTTAAAATAGATCTCACAGTGATTTCGTATGATTATGTATAACTTCAAAAGACTTTTATACAGCATGAGTCATATGAACTACATTTATTGGATGATTTTAGTGCCTGTTTTGTAATTTTATGCTCATATAGGCTATTTTTGATAGATAAAAAGAGTACATTAGAATGTGCATCATTTATTCTTGTTTGATTTCTAAGCAATAACAAAAAATAGTGATTTACTAGATGACTTATGGAAGACAAGCAATAAAATACCACTGAAACATAAAACATCATACCACAGATATTTAGAACACTAATCACAATCTTTCAAACTCTGGTTTTGCCCACTTGTCAATAAGCTTTTAATGACTTACAATATAATTACATTAAGCACTTTTATTTATTTATTGTATATACATTTTATTAAGTGCAACTTAGATTTTATTAAGTGCAACTTAGACAAAGATTTTTTTGCATTTATGTATGTCAATGGAGAATTATTTCATCCATAAATTTCGACATTTAATTTTGATGTTATTTAAAATCTTAAAGTAGATACATGTACTACAATTTCTAGGGATTTACATAAATTGTGGCATTTTATTTTTATATTATTTTTACTCATAAAAAAAGGTGCCATATTTTATGATGTTTATGTTCAGTTGTAGACAACAGTACCTTTTGTGTGTGGAACAACACAGATGTTGGATCACAACATAACCCTAACCCTAACATGACAACAAAAGTTTTAAAGGATAATTATATTAAACACTAAAAAGAAAGTTAACATTCTTATAAAAAAAAAAAAAAACGTTCCAGAAATCCAGAGGAACAGATACGTTTCAAGTAGTCTCCCTTTTCTGCAACTGCATATTTAGTTAATTGTTCTCTATATAAAATACTTTCATACAATATGGAAAATATGTTGAATAAACAATTACAGAACTTTATTTTTAGGTGAACTGCACACAAACTACCATCGCAAATGTAGTATCAGTATTCTCCCTAATAGTCATTTAGTTGTGACTGAGTATGTTGAGTGTGCTAAGCCTCTGTCTGTAGCAGTGAGTCCAGCATGTGTGCAGTATTCGGCAGCTCCTGTCTGTCCTCAGCTAAGCCTGCAGGGCTGAGCTCCTCTTAACCATGGAATCGCCAGCGCTGCACTCCCTCTCTTACGTAACCCTCTGATAGGCCTAACCCTGATGCGTAACACTGACACAGGCAAAGAAGCATCACAGACTCCCAGAACAGCCACATTTGTTCAGTAATACCATCATTTATGAACGTTTACACTCACTTGGATGCTTTGAAATACAGTGCTCAACATAAATAAATACACCCAATATTGAAAATGAATTTTTATATTGCTAATATTTTATTTATATTTAATATTTTTATTGATTCTCAGTGAATATAGGTAATGTATTTTGGTTGTTTGAACAAAAAAAATTCAAATTTTAGTCATTGAACATCTTTAAAAACAGAAAGATAATACACTACCTGACAATTCTTGTCGGCTATCCAAGGTTTAGGAACAACTAATAACAACTTGACTTCTAGTTGATCATTTGGTATCATAAGTGGCTTATATGAAAGACAAAGGCCTCTAAATTACGCTTATTTTATCAAAATAAAATATGATAATGCCTTGATTTTAAATGATTTAGTTAGGACAGTAAGGTCTGACTTTGCTTAGACAAAAGCCTTGTTACTTAACAGAAATAAAGTGTTTAGAATATAAAGTCATTATGCAGTGGAAAAATAATTAATATTTGGTATCACTCCCATGAGCTTGGAGGACTGCATCCATACATCTCTGCAATGACTCAAATAATTTATTAATAGTCATCTGGAATGGCAAAGAAACCATTCTTGCAGGACTCTCAGAGTTCATCAAGATTCTTTAGATTCATCTTCAATGCCTCCTCTTTCATCTTACCCCAGACATGCTCAATAATGTTCATAACTGGTGACTGGGCTGGCCAATCCTGAAGCACCTTGACCGTCTTTGCTTTCAGGAACTTTGATGTAGAGGCTGAAGTATAAGAAGGAGCGCTATCCTGCTGAAGAATTTGCCCTCTCCTGTGGTTTGTAATGTAATGGGCAGCACAAATGTCTTGATACCTCAGGTTGTTGATGTTGCGATCCACTCTGCAGATCTCTCACACACCCCCCATACTGAATGTCACCCCAAACTATGATTATTCCTTCACCAAACTTGACTGATATCTGTGAGAATCTTGGGTCCATGCGGGTTTCATTAGGCCTATACAATACAGACCAATACAGATTAACATATGATTCATCGGAAAACCTTCTGCCACTTTTACAAATGATCAACTAGAAATCAAGTTATTATTTATTCATATTACAATTGGCATCAATGACAAGACTTTTATCAGGTAGTGTACATTTAAATTCATGTGAAATATTGGAGAAAAAAAATACAAACTTCAAAATTTATACATTTTATACATTTATCTAAAGCAGGGGTGTCAAACTCAATTCCTGGAGGGCCGAAGCCCTGCACAGTTTAGTTCCAACCCTGCTCCAACACACTTACCTGTAGGTTTCAAACAAGCCTGAAGGACTCAATTAGTTTGATCAGGTGTGTTTAATTAGGGTTGGAACTAAACTGTGCAGAGCTGCGGCTCTTTTGGAACTGAGTTTGACACCTGTGATCTAAAGTATATGCACAAAGATAATATTGTATAGGTTCCTAAAAAATATATAAATTTAAAATATAGATTTGTGAATTTCTGATGTTCACATTTTTTTATAAATGCATTTTTATAAAAAAAAAAAAACATGAAAGAAATTTGTAAAAATTCAAAATAAGGATTTGTGATGATCAAAAACAGGTTGAATAAGGTGTAGCTGGAATACTGCATGATGAAATAAATTTCTTGCACGCATATAAACTAGAAAATAAACCTCTGGTCACTTTATACCCATGTTGTGCATCAAACGTTAAACAAAAAATGAACACGCAAATCTGCCATGGTTTTAGCAACATCCGAAGAGGCTGTTAAATCCGTCGCTAACATCCCTCTAGGATTTTTTTTTTCTATTTACATATTTTATCTCATCCTTTTAGGTTTTTAATCCTGTAAGGAAGTAAAATCAGCACAATGACAAGTGTGCAGCGGTGTTGTATGGGTAGGGACGGCGATGACATCATGTCCTGTTGGAGTGTCATGACGGTGTGGATGATCGCTCTGACAGCCAGACTATACAGGCCTCCTACCCACAAACCCAGGGAGACTGTGGTGGTTCTAGCAACAGTGGCGCAGACACGCACATCTCCTTATTTAATATGACAGGTCCACACACACAGGCCCTGTGGCCATTCTCACACAGACACACACACATCCCAGATACTCATTCAGAACAGAACACTTGCAAAACACTCATGCTCTGAAAATGTCATGACATTTGTTTAGCTTGCGTGAATATTTAAATTTTGACTTGACAATACTTAATTCAGGACTAACACTAGCCTGTTCACACATACAATCACACCGGTGTGATTGGAACGTTATAACGCACGTCATCAGCTGCTCAAATTTAAACCAGACAGCGCACGCTGAGGCACAAAAAGAGGTACGCAGTGCTTGTCATAAATCTAAATTTATTTGTGCTTTCTGCTTTTTTCTAGTTTCAGACATTCAAACTTACATAACTACAAACAAAACATACCAATTAAGGTTTGTAAAATACACACAGATGTCTATGGAGATGGCAACAATAATTATTTTTTAATATAACTGGACGATGTGCTTTAAGCCCCTATCAGATCACACAATTTTTATTGTCGGTTGCAAAAGTCGCTATGTCCGATTATGCGATTTTATTTTGTTGATAAATTCTTGACTTGTTGTGGGTAACAAATGTTCCACTCTACACATTCTTTCATGATCCGTCATCCCGTGATGTCTATGACGAGCAATATTTCCCAAAGCAGTCACAAGTGTTGCTATAACAATATTTCTTATCTTTCAATTTGATTAATTATATTTTAATCTCAATAAACACTGATGCTTGCTGGCAACTAATTACTACGTTATTTGAGTTCACTCGTTACGACATGGATAGGATCAAACCTATGATTCCTTTTTAATAATAAGATATGTTCTTTGAGATTTAAATGTATATTTTCCTGCCAAGGGTTTCTTATTAAACACTCCCTCGCCTGAACTTGCCGCGAGTGAGATGGAGAAAATAAAAGCACTTAAGCAGCAGCAAGGTAAAGTCAGATGCTTAAGACATAATCTTTAAAATCTTGACATATTAAAAAAATTGCAAATATATAACTGAGATTTGTGATACAATCACTGTGAAGCATTCATTAAATTCTTATTTTCCACAGAGCTAAACAAATCATCCACACGCACAGTTAAGTAGTGGAGGGGCTCAAGCAAAAATATAATTTGAATATTTCTCATGGAAAAACAAATCTTTTTGAAAGAAATTTTGTTTGCTAGAATTTTTATTGTAATTTTAATGTAACTTTTGTTTGTCAGTTAATTATAAACAAGAATGACGAATAATTGAGGTGATGGGCTTCAAAACAAGTCCCCTATATGTGCCAAAACACGAATTGCCATGAGATTGTGTTGGTTTGTGAAATAAAATAATAATCTAGCTTAAAGAAAATATAAAAATTAGAAAAACCTATATTAAACTGTTATTACTATTAATGACACATTTGAACAAGCAGGACTGGCTTTTGCAATGTATTTGCAGGACAGAACATGTTTCCAGATTACCTCAGTAGAATTAAATTTGTTGTAAAGCTGAGAGAACTCAGAAACCCGTTGTGAAAATGGAGATGTCTGCATGTTTGTGCCAGTCTATCTGATAAAATTGCTTTAAAAACCTTAATATTTTAGAAAAGGTAGTTAAAGTTTGCAAAACCAATGATTGATCTTATCCACTCGAGACCCACTCATAAGTAAATATGCAGCCTATTTTTTGATTACCTGACTGGCGCATTAACGGCAGCACTCACTGAGATAACCAAAAATTTAATGTGCTCCTATTGCCCAGTGTCACCCAGGTGATGGAACTCGTCATAAAGAATGAGAAAAAAAATAAACATGCTAGACTTTCTGAGATGGTGTAGCGAGGAGTTGCAGGCATGGTATTAGTTGTCGTGAATATTGTCATTTACGAATCCCTACGACACCCTACATTAAGGAAATTGTGCCAATATGGTGCCAAAATTATGTGATCTGTCCAGGAATTTATACATGATAGATACACTGTTTATGTTACTAGAATATTTTCTCTATTCCTCTCCCAGTTAAACAGTTACAGCGCAGACTAAACACAGCAGCGCCATTTACCCATCAGATAACAAATGATACGATCATTATTAAGCTGTTTAAAAGACAAATGATTAGTTCTATCACACATTTCAGAATCAGAGCATCAGAAATTTCACAATAAAATTATAACATTTGTCAATATTTACAGAAAAGTGCACACAAAAACAAAATACGATACTGTATATGCATCATTGGGGCTAATGGGTCACGTGACAAACCTGACGCATTGCCATGGAAACTTTAGAATGCAATGTATTCTAAGTAACGTTCACAATAAAAAAACTGATGCTGAAGGGTCAGCTGGAATATTTAAAAGAAACACGTGAGAGGGTTAAAGATGCACCAATCAAGAAGAAAGAGATTGGAACTTCAGGTTTTTTTGTGTTTATGTATGTGTTTCGGTTTTTTTTGCTCCAAACCTTTTTTTTTTTAAATGATGTTAAGGTGCATTTATTTTTTGGCAGATATTTTTATCCCAAGTCTTTTACAAATGAGTACAGCACAAGACACCAAAGCAACCAAAGAACAAAAACATTGTAAGCAATATCGACATCAATATGTACACTACCGTTCAAACGTTTGGGGTGTGTAGGATTTTTAAATGATTTAAAATAAGCTTCTCCTGCTCACCAAGGCTGCATTTATTCAATCAAATACAGTACAAGTTGTAAAATTGTGAAATGTAATTGCACTGTAAAATAACTTTTGAAAAGTAGTTTATTATTTGATTTAATCATTAATTCCAGCTGTTTTAATAATTAATTTTAGAATTGTTACTGGGGGTTATTACAAGCAAGTTTACATTTTCATAAAAAAAAGATATTTAATGTCAATGAAGTTACCATATTTGGTTCTTCGCATGAAAAAAATGAAATTTGCATCGTCCAATATTGTTTTTTTATAAAATGCCACAACATTAATATAGAGCATGGCATATTTTATTGGTGGTCAACACTGCAAAGACTGGCAGTCGGGCACCTTTCTATTAAAAGACTTTATTTATAACTTGTTTATCGGTTTATGGTTAGAGTATTTTCAACCGCAGTTTTGTGTTCACAGCAGGTTGAAATGTCTGTGTTAGTTTGACCCAGTTTGGCTCTGGCACTGGTCAAAGTGGGTCATGAGAGGAACCGGTCCAGTGTTGAGAGGTCAATCACACAGAACTCACAGTCCTCGTTTCCACACACAAAGCCTGCAGATTTCAGCACCAGGGCATTTACACTGCCGAAAAACACCATGCTGCATTATCTGACCTTAAAAGCAAGGACAGGGTGTGCTAGTTTTTCTTTTTGAAAAACTATTTTAACATGTTTTAATGTGAACCGCAGTCCCTACAGATGATAATATTAGTGCCTCAAGATGAAATGCAGTGATTACAGAGTAATTAATTGATCTGAGGAGCCCTGTACAACTCATTCAGATGGAGTGAAATTAAAACTGGATTGCCCGTAAGTTATTGTTAAGCAGAGACGGTTCAGTTTTGAAACAGGGTAAACTAATCTGTCATTAAAAACAGTAAAAAGTAATGAATTCGTACAAAAATGGAAGAAATATTGAAACATAAGTGCAATTAGTAAGAAAATGTAAGAAATGCAAGTCGTAAATTTTTTTAAAATCAAATAAATGCATTTTTATAAAAATACTTTTAGATTGTTGACTTTTGATTGTTTTAGTGTCTATAGTCAATATAATGTAAACAACAGTAAAATATGTACAGTTCAAGTCAGAATTATTAGCCCTCATGTTTATTTTTCCCCAACTTTTGTTTAACAGAGAAGATTTTAACACATTTCTAAACATAATAGTTTGTTCTGCAGACTATCGAGGAAAAAAAATATCTTAAAGGGGCTAATAATTTTGACCTTAAAATGCTTAAAAAAAATTCAAACTGCTTTTATTCTAGCCGAAATAAAATAAGATCTTCTCCAAGAGAAAAAATATTATCAGACATATTGTGAAAATTTCCTTACTCTGTTAAACATCATTTAAAAAATATATAAATAGAAAAAATCCAAGAAAAGTTTAAATAAATAAATATGAATATTTTTATATAGTGCTGAGCATAAATGAGTACACTCCTTACAGATCTCTCTTTTAAATTAATTATTTCTACTGTATTATCTACTACTATACAGTATTTGTGTGTATGCATTAGATTAGTCAGTGCAAAAGCTAAAACTGCATATAAAATTACTTTAGATCACAGTGCAAAAATTGCACCCCAATGAATTTTGCAGGAGATAATGTTCAATAAAACTTGAATGAAGAGAGAAAGTCGAGAGAACCATAAAATATTCAAATATTGTTAAATTTTCTAGTTTGTAAGTGTTTAGGTTTGGCCCCCTTTTTTTTTGGCAATAACTTTTTTATTTAAATGTATTATCTTTCTATTACTAAAGATTAAATATCTATATTAATGAATATAACCAGTTAATACAGCTGTTTTGTTTAGTACAGTATTATTAAACAAAACTGTTTAGGCACAACATATAGTACAAAATAACATTCTTTCTAAAGAATAGAATAGAATAAAGTAGAGTGCAGTAGAATAGAACAGAGTAGAATATAATATAATAGAATAAAGTAGAGTAGAGTAGAATAGAATAAAGTAGAGTAAAATAGAGTAGAATAGAATAGAATAAAGTAGAGTAGAATAGAATAGAATACAATAGAATAGAATGAAGTAGAGTAAAATAGAATAGCGTAGAATAGAATAGAGTAGAACGAAGTAGATCAAAATAGAATAGTATAGAGTAGAATAGAATAGAATAAAATAGAATATAATGGAACAAAGTAGAGTAGAATAAAACAAAGTAAAGTGTAATAGAATAAAATTGAATAGAGTATAATAGAATAGAGTAGAATAAAGTAGATTAGAATAGAATAGAATAAAGTAGAATAAATTAGAATAGAATAAAGTAGAATAGAATAGAATAGAACAAAGTAGAATAGAATAGAACAAAGTAGAGTAGAATATAATAGAATAAAATAGAATAGAGTAGAATAGAATAGAGTAGAATAGAATAAAGTAGAATAGAATATAATAGAACAAAGTAGAGTAGAATAAAATAGAATAGAGTAGAATAGAATAGAGTAGAATAGAATAAAGTAGAATAGAATATAATAGAACAAAGCAGAGTAGAATAGAATAAAATAGAGTAGAATATAATATAATATAATATAATAGTGTAGAATAGACTAGAATAAAGTGAAGTAGAATACAATAGAATACAATAGAATAGAAAAAGGTAGAGTAGAATATAATAGAACAAAATAGAATAGAGTAGAATATAATAGAGTTGAATAAAGTAGATTAGAATAGAGTAGAATAGAATAGAATAGAATAAAGTATAATAGAATATAATAGAACAAAGTAGAGTATAATAGAATATAATAGAACAAAGTAGAGTAGAGTAGAATAGAATAGAATAGAATAGAATAGAATAGAATAGAATAGAATAGAATAGAATAGAATAGAATAGAATAGAATAGAATAGAATAACCAATCATGCCTACATTTCTATATAGGCGAGTAAACCCAAGGTTAAATTGTCACAGAAATGACCTTCCTTGTTTGCTGGGGGTCACTGGGGGCAAAAAAACCCCACCCCCATCACCACCAAACTCAGAGATACAATGGCTTAAGTCTAGTGGACCAGACTGAGACAGAAGAGACCAGCCGCAGCTTAACCAGACAGTACTAGTTAATGTATATGTCTGTGTGTGTGTGTGTGTTAATCCCATTACATTGCCCACAGTGTGTGTCCATTACAAATAATATACACGTTTCACATTTTACTACAAAACATATTTACACACTATTCATAAAGTGTGTATGTGTGTACAAAGTGTAAATACAGCACACGACCTGGCCAGTGTATGATATATATACACTAGTCAGCCTCTGTGAGTTTATATTCTCACAGTCAGATTAGCAGCACACACACACAAGCACACACACATACCGTAACTAGAGATGCACTTCCATACCTCTGAGCTTCACACTGTGTCTCCAGTCAGGTGTGTGTTTGCGTCTGCACTGCTTCTGTCTGAAAATGAAGACAGATGTTGTAGGTAAGAGAATATTTCAGGTTTAAAGAAGTCTTAGTTTGTTATGCAGCTAAAACAATCCCTTCATATTCAAGCAAGTGCAGTAACATTTCTATTTCATAGCGCTGTTATCTAAAGCAATTTGCTGCTCTCAATTATGAACGTGGCTGGTTACAAAAATAGCTTTTGTGACTGTGTTTTGTGATTTCTAAAACATTTATTTATTGCTTGATTTGATTTGTTATTGTGTGCTGTTTTAATTGTGCAGAGATAGAAATTAATTCAGCTCACAAATTAGGAAGGCAATTTGTTTTATGGACAGCTGAAAAATGTAACCTTGTCTCTCTTAGCTTAATTTATTTAATCAAAGGCAAACATTTGTGTAAACTAGAATTACAATTAGACCAATACTGCTCATTACTAATATTGTAAAGACATCTGACAGTGTTAAATATTCATTTATGTTTGATAATTGCTGATTTTCTTTTTATCACAATCTACTGTATTATCGCAGTACTTAAATGAATGCTAAGATTGTAAAATTTAATATAAAAGTAAAAAGTAAAAATAAAATAAAAGTTATATTAAACTAAAGGATGACCAAACTTCAGTGTTGTTTTCTTTTTAACCAGTTGAAATGTTTACACATAACAAAAACACACTATGCATTACCAATTAAAATGTGTAAATTGTCATTAATTGCATAACATATTGTCATTACAATTGCATTGTCATTAATTAAATTACATACCTTGTTATGACATTGCAATAAGGTTCTATTTGTTAATACATTTACTAACATGAATGAACAATTAACAATACATTCATTACAGCATTTGGTCATGCTAGTTAATGAAAATACAGTCGTTCATTGTTAGTTCATGCTAACTCACGGTGCATTAACTAATGTTAACAAACATGAATTTGGATTTTAATAATGCATTAGTTAATGTTGAACTATGATTAATAAATGCTGTAGTATAGTTTGTTGTTTTTGAGGGTTTGTAAATACATTAACTAACATTACTGAAACCTTATTGTAAAGTGTGACCCTTTAATCAAATAATTCTGTTGTTGGTAGATTTGATTTTGATTTTGTTCTTCGATAGGAAGTTACGTGTTGTACATTTATTTTATTTTTTTAGATAAAAAGTGTGCTCTAAAAATAAGTCTTAAAAAATCTGAGATATAATAATTCACTGTAATTTAAGGTAAATAAAAATAAAGGTCACGCTTTATTTTGATGGTCCGTTTGTTGAATTTAAGGTACATTGCATCTACATGCTATCTAATTCTCATTAGATTTAAGGCAGACTGTTAGGTTGGGGTTAGTGTAAGTTGACGTACTTGCAAAGTTTCTTATAGTCAGCTAAAAGTCTGTTAAAGGAGAAGTATCAACAGATATTAAGCAGACAGTCTACTCAAATGGACCATCAAAATAAAGTGGTAACAAAAAAAATATTTCATATTATTATTATTATTATTGCAATGTTTATGAATACCAGCAAATATCCATGTGCTTAACATTTTTGGTAATCATTCCTTACTTTTACACAACATCAAAACTGCATAAACTGCTTCATCAACTGTAGAAACACAATTCATTGTTGTCTCTACACAAATTGATAAAGTTAACTTAACACTTTTAACAAATTTATGTGGATTGAACATAAAAAAATGAAGTGGTCCCAATGAAATCTCAAAAATTGCATTGTTTTTAGCTCATTTTTAAAAAGTAGTTTAAACGAGCAAAAACAATTAAAAATGTTATGAGTGTATGAGAATGCTATTACCTTGAATATAACTAAGTGATATTGAATATTACCACTATTAGCTTTTTTCTTTAGCTATTTCCTGGACTAACTGAGAGATTTTGGAGGGGAATTAAAAAACAACAGAACTAAATACAAATGCAAAAGGATTTTTAAAATATAGTATATATTCTTTTCATACATTTTTATAGTTATTACGGGCAGATGTGAATGTGCTTTTGAGTGAGCAAAGATTAATTGAGAATTGCTGCATCAGATAAACCAGTTGAGAGCTGGGGAACAAGCGTGTGTAGAAATAATTTAGGATTAGATTGGGTGGCTAATCTCTTTATTGTGAGTGTGCAGTCTCAGCAGGGAGATGGGTTTCTCTCTCTGTCTTCCTCTCCCTCGCTCTCTTTTCCTCTCTCACAGCTTTTCAGTCTGCTTTTATCTTTTCTTTTACATTTCCTAGTGACACGTGCAGGAAAGGTTGGAGCTGAGCCTCAAGGCCACGCATTTGTGTTTGCTTCCTCATTAAACGACTTGCCATATTCTGATTATGTAATTCACTGTTTACTGTCGCTCGCCCTTGTAAATATGCAAGGATGTTTTCATTAACAAAATCTGTGACTGCTTCAAATTGTGGGTTGCACTTTTTAAGTTCGGGGAGTGAAATTCTATTAAAAAAAAACTTCAAATAAAATATATGCAATATAAATAATCCACATACATAGGGAAAACTGATTGAGATTTACGTTTGACTTTATGCTTTAATTTTATATGCATTGAGACTAATGGGTAGCACTTTAGTTTAAGTCATAATTCATGCTATTTACTGATTTATTAGCTAACTATTATTTAGATATTAACTATTTATTTTTGTATTAAGCATCCTTATTCCTACTGATAACCTAAACCCAACTTCTACCTCACTAAATATTAATAAACATGTAATTAGTAGTTTATTACGCTAGTAGTGTTAGTTAGTGGTTTGTTAATACCACAAATTGTGTTACCAAATAAGGTTACTCTTGGTATTTTAAGGTGATATTGGTATCACAAGCATGTCTGTAGCCAAATATTTTATTTTTTCAAGTTTACTGTGTTTTCTTGTTATATTTCCTATATAGTACAGTAGATTCATTATACAGTGGTAAAGTTTTTGGGGTTATTCATGGTCTGCTTAAAGTTTTCGATCATTTAAATAATGATCATGCAAATCATAAAGGAACGTTGGGGGGAAAGCTGAATAAAAAATAATAATGATGAAGATATTTTGTCAAAATCTGTGGTGTGAGGGTTTGCAGAAATATATGAACTTGGAGTTTTGACTCTCCTCTCTCAGTTGGTCAGATTATTCCCTTTCTGTCTTTCCAAAAAAGCGCATATTACAGAATGTCAAAGTGTCTCGACACAGATTTAAAAAGGCACATGCTGGTCCACTCTGGAAGCTTCACTCTTTGAATGAAGGTGGTCACTGTGTCACCTGAGAGGAGCCCTGATGTGCCATCTTTATCAAGCAAACAAAGGCATATGGTTATGTAACTGTACTTTTTTTTGTTCATTTTTCAGCCCAAATTGAAGTCATACCATGCAAAATCTGTGGAGATAAGTCATCAGGCATCCACTATGGAGTCATCACATGTGAAGGCTGTAAGGTTAGTGAAAAAGGAGCCTTTTTCTCTGTGCATCTGTTGGTTGATCATGTGTTCAAGCTAATCAAACCCTCATATACTGCGGGAATGAATGAATGAATGAATGAATGAATGAATGAATGAATAAATGAATGTTGTGCCACTTAGATCATGAAATGGCAACAGTTTAAAAAGGGGGTTTAACCTAACATAAGCTTCGTTTATGACGGTACCTTGGTTCTCTCTCTCTTTTTAAATTATTGGACAGATTATTGTGGAAAAAAATGTCAAGAAATACATATTTTCCAAAACATGTTTTAATCTAAAAGTATGAGAAAAATCTATCGAAGTAACTATCTATAAATAAATAAATAAATAAATCTAAACACCTTTTGGTTAAAAATTGTTGCTGAAATCTTTGCAAAAGAAAAAAAGATGGAGCTATTAGAATCATTAATTTCTCTTTCATTTTCAGTGCTATCAATTTTGACCAAATGTTTACATGTGACTATATGTTAATGATCATTTAACCCTTTCTAATCAAGCCCATCTTTTTTTGTGAACAAAAGCACCAAACATTAACAGAAATGTTAAAAGAAATTTGTTCTGATAATGTAATCATTTCATTGTCTACTATTTATTTCAGTCAGTACAGGTGTGATTTTTCCCACATGTAACTGATTTAAATATTTTTTTTTTTGGTTGTGTGGACTGTAGGGTTTCTTTCGGCGGAGTCAACAAAACAACGCCTCCTACTCCTGTCCCCGCCAGCGCAACTGCCTGATCGACCGAACGAACCGCAACCGCTGCCAGCACTGCCGCCTACAAAAGTGCCTGGCCCTGGGCATGTCCCGGGATGGTGAGACATATCATATTCTATATAACAAACAAACATTGCAATCAGCTATACTTGATCATATTCTAAATAACAAACAAACATACTGCAGCAATCAGCTACTTGACCATATTCTATATAGCAAACAAACAAATGCTGCAATTAGCTAATTGACCATTTTCTATATAACAAACAAACATACTTCAGCAATCAGCTGCTTGATCATATTGTTTATACCAAACAAACAAATGTAGCAATCTTGATCATATTCTATGGACCAAACAAACAAACATATCAATCAGTTACTTGATCATATTCTATACTACAACGAAAACACAGCAATCAGCTAATTGATCAGAATCTATATAACAAACAAACATAGCAATCAACTACTTGATCATATTTCATAAAACATGAAAACGTAGCAATTAGCAACTTGATCATATTCTATATAACAACCAAAGAGCTGATGATATTCTACATAACAAATAAAAAATAAATCAGCTACTTGATTCTGAACATATTCTAAATGATGTCTTTTGAATGATGACATAATTTTTGAATGTATGTCAAAATGATGATAATTGTTTTATGTTCAATTCACTTAAATTTGTAAAACTAAAAAGCTAATCTTATTTCTTCATGTTGTCTCAACACAAATTGATTGTGTGAAACCTAGCATTTTTTTTACAGTGTACAACCATAGCAATCAGCCAGTGATCATTTCTCTTGATTTAATATGTCTTCATCCGCCCTCTCCCTCATCAGCTGTGAAGTTTGGCCGTATGTCGAAGAAGCAGAGGGACTCTCTGTACGCAGAGGTCCAGAAGCACCAGCAGAGGCTACAGGAACAACGGCAGCAGCAGACGGGTGAAGCAGAAGCCCTCGCTCGGGTTTACTCCTCCAGCCTCACCAATGGCCTCAGCACCCTCAACCACGAGATTGGAGGAACGTACGCCAACGGTCACGTCATAGACATGCCCAAGGGCCAGGCGAACGGTGCTCCGGGAGGATACTACGGCATGGACTCCACACAGGCCAGCCCGGATCAGTCTGGACTTGACATAACTGGCATGAAACAGATCAAACAGGAACCCATATATGATCTCACCCCTGTTCCCAACCTTTTCACCTACGGCTCCTATCAAGACAGCCAGCTCGCACCTGGAGTGTCTATGGGGGAATTAGGTAAGAGTAGTAAAGCAATTAGGAAAGACTAGATCCGGTCCTCAAGTTGCAGAGTTCACATACGTATGCATTTACTTCTAGGACAACATGATAATAAGAAATAAAGCCAATATTGCGATATGTAATTGTGAAATTATTTTGATTATACGGATTATTTTCTTTAATTGTGAAACTTAATTTTTGAGTCCAAACTATAATTGGTTTGTTTACACAAAACCTTATTATACACGCCAGTGATGAGTGGTAACTGATTTAACTGGGTAAAGGGTATAATAATTCATTTCATCCGTAAAAAAAAATCTGCCCGTAGCTACATTTTACCACTAGAATGAGCGATTCACAGCTTGCCTCACAATATTAAAACCATGAGACAGTTTTTAAAAATTATAGTACAGTAAAAATTAAAAAAGTATAGTATAGTAAAAATTAAAATACACACACACACACACACACACACACACACATAATAATACTTGGCCAGACCACGTATACACACACCTCCTGATTGTAGTAAGAATTATGTAAGAATATTAATGCGGGTTAGAAACCATTTAAAAACCTTTGAAAACCAAAACAAAAGGATGATTTTTTAACTGATTTTAAACATTATAGTTGTCCCATCACACACACACAAGAATACTTGGCCAGACCACGTCAACAAACACCTGCTGATTGTGGTAAGCATTAGGTAAGAACATTAAAACGAGTTAGGAAAGGTAAGATCCAGTCCTCAAATTGCAGAGTAAAAAATAAAGCAAGTGTCACAATATGCAACTGTCAAATTATTAGGAGAAGACAGATGATGTCCTTTAATTATAAAACTTATTGTTAAGCTCAAAGTTCTTCGGAAACATATATTATGGGCTATAAGCACACAGATTTTAATTTTCAACCAGGCAGCTAAAGGGCTTCCTGTGAACTTTTTCCATTACAAAATTGTCAAATTTCAGATCTGATTTTTTTTTTTAATCAGTGATCTTCACTGCCTGTTAGATATTTATGATATAAAGTGGGTCTCAGATCGAACAAGAAGCACTGCATTAAATAACACTTCCCCCACCATTACTTAAAAATACGAGTTTATTTTACCCCAGTATTTTCAATAGAATTTTCTGTTGCTACTGAAGGCGCTAGTGGTTACACAGTCTTTCATCTTATTTTACACTTGACCAACTAAATGAATGCTTAAGTCTAATTAACTGAATGTATTGTAATTACATTACAACATTGATGTTGTAAAAAGTAACCTTGTGAAATTCAAAATAGTCACATTAAGCTTTCCCTGAAAGTTTATCGTATGCTTTAAAACTCTAGTTGTGCATATACCCCATTACCATGGTTGTAAAAGTCTTCTTTATCAATACTCCATTTTTGTGACTTTGTGTGGCTGGGAGGATTTGGCTCTAAAAGCATGCAATGTCCTATTGATAAAGCTTGATCAAGAGTCCTCGACCCATTCTACTAATTGTTAGCCACTCACACAGGTGATGATCAGCACAGGCTGTTTTTCCCATATTCAGTAGTTTGTTGTTGTCACCATTTCATCTCCCGCATTTCTTTACATTAGTGAACCAACTGACCGGGTCATTATTGACACCTAGTGGACAAACCGAGTGCATGTAATAAGCAGTTCAAAGGACATGTGTAAGCTGTGCGAAAGCTTTGGAAAAAAAAAATAAAAAACTGTAATACAATACATGAATATTGTACTGATGGCTAACCGATAAAATGTATACTTTGGGTTTCTCTGAAAAGGTTTAGTTTGCTCTTAGTTTTGCATTAGAGTAAACTTAAATGTGAACCTCAAATGTTCATCGTAAAAAGAATGGATTGCACTCACAACATTAATAAAAATAAGTAAAATATATTGTGAAATATATATTGTAAAAATAAATGTAAAAAAATCACTATCTAGTTTGCTTAAATTACTTTTATATAATTTTATTTGCACTCTTAATAGTCATAAAAGGCATTTTAAAAAAAAGTCCTAGATTTTTTTTTCTCTTTAAAATATTTCCCAAATGATGTTTAACAGAGCAAGGAAATTTTCACAGTATGTCTGATAATATTTTTTTCTTCTGGAGAAAGTCTTATTTGTTTTATTTCGGCTAGAGTAAAAGCAGTTTTTAATTTTTTAAATACCATTTTAACAGTCTAAATAATTAGCCCCTTTAAGCATTTTTTCGATAGTCTACAGAACAAACCATCATTATACAATAACTTGCATAATTACTCTAACCAGCCTAGTTAACCTAATTAACCTAGTTAAGCCTTTTAATGTCACTTTAAGCTGTATAGAAGTGTCTTGAAAAATACCTAGTCAAATATTATTTACTGTCAAAATGGCAAATGATAAAATTAATCAGTTATTAGAGATGAGTTATTAAAACTATTGTTTAGAAAATTGTTGAAAAAAAATCTTCTCTTTGTTAAACAGAAATTGAGGAAAAAAATAAACAAAGGGGGCTAATAATTCTGACTTCAAATGTACTTTTTAGGTTGGTTGCAATAAATAGCAAACACTGTAATGCATGTTAAACCTCTGCACAGACATTCCCTGCCTTCATGTCTCCTCCTTTTCTCTTTTCTAGACCGAATTGCACAGAACATCATAAAGTCCCACCTAGAGACGTGTCAGTACACAGCGGAGGAGCTTCAGCAGCTCGCCTGGCAGACGCACTCTTACGAGGAGGTCAAGATGTACCAAAGCAAGGTGCGCACTCGGTCACTCCCTCGATGGATTCATCTTACATGGCAAACACTTGCTCTGTCCCCACATGCTGTACATTCATTTACATGCATTTACACCTGATGCGACTCTTTAGCTCGTCTCAGCTCATACTTCGCCTGCTCTTCATAGTCAGATTGCATGCTTGAGATCAGAGTTCATTAGAGCATCTCAGCCCCCCGGAGCTGATCCTATCCAGCTTTCACACCGATACGGAGAAAAAGAGAAAGCGAGAGAGCGAACGGATTTAGCTAACGAACACTCAAAGCACAATAGGGGAGGGTGCCAGACGTACTACAAGCCCTCTTCATTTCCCTGTGTCAAATGGATTATGGGTAATTACCGAGAAGCCCTTTGAAATAGTGCCTATGAAGATTCGCTATACAGAGAGAGAATTGCAGAGCTCACAAAAGCAATTTGCTGATATCACATTTTCAGCATTCTGTGCTCCGTAAGGACGTCTCGCAAATGGGAAACTACACATTCTGCCCTTTTTTGTTGATTTTTTTTATGATGAGTACAAAAAATTTCAATTATTACTTTTTAAAATTAAATTAAAAGAGTCAAAGGGTGTTCTACTTCATTCATTTAGTCAAGTCGAGTCTGGATTTTTGTACAGAAGAGCGTAGGAAAGTCTGTGTTAATTTTGAGAAACTATATTCTTTATGAATCAGTGTTTTTTTGCGCATGTGCTTTTGGTATAATAAATACACACAAACATATAAATTCACAGAAAATTTATATAATAAATATTAATAAACTACTATTTCACAATATAAGATTGAACAATTAAGATTTAAACTAATTTATCAAAGTATATTGATCTAAAAAAATTAAATAAGTGTTGTTTGTTCAAGCTGTCTATGTAAAAACATCCCGAAAACATTCTCTTTTACAAAACATATTGAGCAGCACAGCTTAATATTATAAAAATACATGTTTCATAAGCAACAAACTAATATATTACATACATTTTTGTATGTGTTTTGTGGAATTGGAGAAGGCATTCGACCGTGTGCCTTGTGGCATTCTGTAGAGGGTGCTCTGGGAGTATTGGGTCTAAGGAGCTGTGTTAAGGGCTGTCTCATCACTGTATGAACAGAGTTGAAGTCTAGTTCGCATTGCCGGCAATAAGTTAGACTTTTTCCAGTGCATGTTGGGCTCCGGCAGGGCTGCCCTTCGTCACCACTTCTGTTTAGAATTTTTATGGACAGAATTTCAAAGCGCAGCCTTGGGCTGGAGAGGGTCTCTGTTAATCTCTGTTGAAGACAATGTTGTTCTGTTGGCTTCATCGATTATATACACCTTTAGCATGCACTGGGGTGGTTTGCTGCCGAGTGTGATGCCACTGGGAGGAGAATCAGCACCTCCAAGTCCTAGGCAATGGTGCTCCACCGAAAAAAGGTGGTTTGCCATTTCCAGGTTGGAAGAAAGTCCTTACCCTACAGGTGGAGGAGTTTAAGTGTCTTAGCGTTTTGTTCAGGATTGGTGCAGCTGCAGCAATAATGCGATTGATGTATTGGTCTGTTTTGGTAAAGGAGCTGAGCCGCAAGGCAAAGCTCTTGATTTACCGGTCAATCTACGTTCCTGCTCTCACCTATGGTCATGAGCTTTGAGTCATGACCCAAAGGTCAAGATCCCGGATACAAGTGGCTGAAATGATTTTCCTTTGTATGGTGGTAGGGCGCACCCTTATAGATAGGGTGAGGAGCTCTGTCACCTGGGATGCGCTTGGAGTAGAGGCGCTGCTCCTCCACGTCGAGAGAAGTCAGGTGGCTCGGGCATCTGTTATAGAGGCCTCCTGGACGCCTACCTATTGAGGTGTTCCAGGCATGTCCCACCGGGAGGAGGCCTTGGGGAAGACCCAGGACACGCTGGAGGGACTATGTCACTCGGCTGGCCTAGGAATGCCTCAGGGTTCCCCCGGAGGAGCTGGAGGAAGTGTTTGGGGAGAGGAAAGTCTTGGGTTCTCATCTAAGACTGCTGCCCCCACGACCCAGCCCCGGAAAAGCAGGCGAAACATTTTTAATGTCATCATCCTTCAGAAATTGTAATGTTGAAAATTCAGCTTTGCATATTAAAAATAAGTTAAATCCTAAAAAAACATTTATATTTAAGATATATTTTAGATTATAATAATTTTTACAGCAAGGAGGAGAGAATAACGTCAAATTTAGTCTCAGCTCATAGACACTGCATTAGAAACACCTCACATAAGCGGTAATTCATTTTTTGTAATTTGACAAAGATGATGTAATACATTCATGAATGCATATAAATGTTCATACAATTTATTAAAAATCAAAACATTAAAAACTTAAGGATTTAAGATTATGATGCCCTCTAAATGTGTCTTGTAAAAAGGGTCCATAAGTATTCGATATATTGTTGATATTGTACATAAACAAAATACAGTTTTACCCATAAGACTTGTGTGTATGTGTGCGTTTCAGACACGAGACGTGCTGTGGCAGCAGTGTGCTATACAGATCACTCATGCTATTCAGTATGTGGTAGAGTTTGCCAAGCGCATCACCGGCTTCATGGAGCTTTGCCAGAATGACCAGATATTGCTACTGAAATCAGGTAAACACCACACCATAATCTAAATAATCCATTTTACTTGAATAGAGTAAATACTAACCTGCTGCTCAATCTCAGGTTGTCTGGAGGTTGTGCTGGTCCGAATGTGTCGTGCATTCAATCCTCTCAACAACACAGTGCTGTTCGAAGGGAAATACGGAGGCATGCAGATATTTAAAACTCTAGGTACAAACACTACAAACTCCTTCAGTTATACAGCAATTTTCAAAAAACATGGTATTTTTAACAAATAAAAATGTATTGATTGTAGATTATTAGACATGATTTGAGCATGCGATATGACATATTTACCTCCTGCAGGCTGCGATGACCTGGTCAGTGCGGTGTTTGACTTTGCCAAGAGTCTGTGTTCACTGCAGTTAACAGAAGAGGAGATCGCCCTGTTTTCTGCTGCAGTTCTTATTTCTACAGGTCAGGACTCGCACTGTAAAAATGCAGGGTTCCACCCAATTCATTCACGTTGTCCCAACACAAATCTTTTAAGTCGTTTGGTTTTGACAAATTTGAGTGGATTGAACATAAACCAATTAAGTTGTCCCAAAAAATAAAGAATTGTGTTGTTTTAGCTCATTATAGGTGCGCAATTTGAACAAATTTTGAGAGCACTGATGTCAAGAGTCCTACTGTAGCCACAACACAAACAGGGTTTCTGCAAATCTCAGGTCTGCCTTTACTGATTAACCACATGCGCTTTACAAGTTAAAAATCACATGTAAAACATTGTGGAACACATGTGAAATGTTTGGTTTTGGAACATTTTCAAACATGGATGTGTGGAAACATGATCACATGGGTTTTAGTGCATCATAAATAACATTTATTTATGATGCACATTTAAAAACAACAGCTCTATCTGTGCCAATAGGAAGTTGTTTAGTCTTCTGACATATAGCGAAACAGAGCTTCAGGCTACCCAAATTCAAGTCCAAGCTCCTGGGCTTTTCTCGATCGCAACCTATATGGAGATTAAAATATGACAAAACAATCTGAAATAGAATTGCTAATTATTAACAGTGTAATTTAATAAAACTGAATATTATATGGCATTAAATTGTTTGAAATGTAAATTTATTAACTCTTTCTAAGAGGGGTTTTTGTCATTTGTCATTCTGTATTTCCCGTCACGAATAGAGAGGTCAACAAGACTAATGCAGGTATACACAGCTACAGACATCTGCAAGCTCTCTTTTACCGCTCCCAACTTAGACTCTGACTCAGAACTACGTATGTACATCCCGTGCATTTAATTTCTCTCCATCATTACGCTCTTGCATCAGTTAAAGCAACCATACCATAATATTTACATGAAATAATTGTACAGAAATACATCTCACATTCTGAATTCCTAGACTGCAGATATGCAGTTTGTTAAAATACAGTTTCAAGTTTTCGGATGAAGAAATTTGGAATGTTAAATTCAACACTGTGAAATTTAAAACACAGAAACTCAGATATAGGTCAGATGGGATAAATAACTCAGGGGTCATCATGAGGGGTGAACATGAGTCATTGTTTTGCTCAGTAAATATTTGTCCCACTACAAAAATCTTCACTGGACATTACATAACACACATTTGGTCAAACAATAAAAAGAAGCTTTGCGTTTTGTTGCATTTAATAAAACAACTAAATATAAAGTCTTTTAAAATACCTCATTGTTTTGCATTTAAAATATTTATTACATTTTCTTTACTTGGCTTTAAACTGACCTTCATAAAAACTGCAGGAACTAAAACTAAAGAGGTGCTCATTGTGTCCAAATCAAAACCTAGGATATTGCTGTTATTGCTACTGATCATATCTGAATTCTCAATGTTACTGTAATGTATCAGACCAGCAGATATTAATAGACAACTCTCTTGCGTTTCCAGACCGGCCGTGGTTAATGGAGCCTAGAAAAGTGCAGAAGCTACAAGAAAAAATCTACTTTGCCCTGCAGCACATCATGCAAAAGAACCATCTGGACGAGGATGCGCTGGCCAAGGTAGAGTGTCTCGAGTGACCATGACACAGTTCATAGAGGAACCGATCGCATGATGATATACAACTTAAATAGGCCATGTGCATACTGTACATTTAAGGAGTGACAACCATATTTAAATGCAATTTACATGTTAAATTGCTTGTGCATCTGATATCTTTACCAATTTAATGTTATAGAATTGGACCCTTTACATTCATACATTTCAACTAAACCATAGATGACAGATGCCTTGTGTGCTGTTTTTAGCTTGGAAGGGTGCTTTACAGAAGGCACTTTTGCGGTGTTGTCATGTCCACTTATTATAATCAGCTTTAGGTTTGTTGTGTAGGACTGACACATAGTTTAATCAAGTTTACAGTGCTATTAGTGTGGAAAGAAGTGAGTAATGATATTTCTATATACAGCTCTGGAAAATAGGAAGAAAATACACTTTATAAATTACCTAACTTACTTGTCCACAAAAACAATCAAGAAAGAAGAAGGTACAAACCAAAATGTCATCAAGCTCCCTACTTTCTATGTACAAATATTTAAATTCAGCGAACAAATCCAAAAAGGGGCAAGACAACATTGTCAGTTAACAACAGACAAAGATCAGATTTTTAATGTTAAAGAGCAAGAGCTAAAACACTAAATACTGTGACAGATTTTCCTTAGAAGAATACACAAACTCTAATTCAATAAGTCTCACTAACACACAATTTCTTTCTATGAAAGTTAACACATCACTACCAACCACAAGTGAGCTCAAAACAGCTAAACAAGAAGTGATGAAGAAAGAATTTATAGGCAGCCAGGACTCAGGGTGTAGCATCTATAGACTATTTTCACATTTGTAGGTGGCCATAGATTGGCATTTTATCATCTTCTTTCAAATCAACCTAATTCATTTGTCCCCGTTTTGTGCAGCTGATCAGCCGGATCCCGACCCTGTCTGCTCTCTGCACTCTGCACACGGAGGAGCTTCAGGCCTTCCAGCAGCTTCACCCAGAGACTGTCAACATGCTGTTTCCCCCCCTCTACAAAGAGCTCTTCAACCCAGACGCTGCCGCCGTCATGCCCAAATGACCACGCACGCACACTTCGCAACAGTCTTTCATTCAACAGAGGAGGAACACTGTGTCGCAGCAGCAGCATCAACTACACTAATTCTAGGAATGTCCTGCACTTCAGAAACACAACTCATTTTCACCGGTACAGTCATAAGAATGTATATACGCGCCAGCAGGCGTCTTCAGTTTGACCAGAAATGTACAGACTTTAGGACAATTTAAGCTGTCTTTAAATTGGGTAAGTTAATTCTCTCTTTTTTTCGTTTGTTTGTTTTGTTTTTATAAAATATTGTTATATTGAAGTGAGAGGACAGGGAGTGCATTCAAAAATGATAATGTAGTCATTTCTCTAGAACAAAAGCGGTATTCCAGTATTAATTTGTTTTTTTCTGGTAATATTTTAGTCATAATTTAAAAACAACGGTGGCCTCAAAGGCCCGTATCTTGTCTATGTCATTTTTGGTATTTGTTTTTTGTAGTTTTACCTGTACAGAATATGTGAAGTTGAAAGTGGTACAAGGTTAATGGGGACTAACTAACTGTTTGGCCACGTATAAAAAAAGAAAAAAGAAAAAAAAAGCCTTGTCTGGGCTATGTAGATATGTATAAACAGCACCACAACATCAATCCTACACTTTAGGATTTTTGGATGTGGATGAATAATTGATAAAGGATACTTTTCCGTATGAAAGTATAGAGATTTATATTTTACAATAATATGGTATGGCCGATTACCATCTTGTCAGTCATTGCTGCAATAACGGTTTCTGTAATAACTGCTGAAAAACAATCCAGTCAAATGTGACTTTTTTTGTGGAAAGCCCTCAGAACTGCTTTGAATCAATTTTTTAAAAAAAATCTATGAAATGCTGTTCACACTGCCAAAACTATTATAATACAGCACTAATGTAGTAGAGCTGAAGCTCTATTTCCAAATAGTAGTTCAATCATATTTCTGCTGCCTTTATAATAGATTCTCTGACTTGAGCAATAATGTATACTTTTTAATTACATTCCCAGATCAGACTAGTGAATTCTGAATTTATTCTGTATTTTAAACATCGATTTATATATTAGATCTAATGTTTTCAGTGCTCAAAATCAAATTACAGTTTTCGAAAGATAGCACTCTTGCAATTTAAGCTATTAATTGGAACACTGGGCCTCATTCACTAACAATTGTTCACATTTATAAGCACATTCCTCTCCATAATTAAATATTTTGGCTAAAACACAACACATTTCTTTTTCTAAATTTAGTCAATTTTGGCTAAATGAGTGTCTTTGCGTTTACATATATAAATGTCAAATGTAATTGTTGTTATGACAAGTTACCACCAGTTAATAATACCACGTGATTTGTTCATGAAAACATTTGTATTTGGATTTCATGCACACATTTGAACATATTGATGTGCAGTCGAGGTCAGAATTATTAGTTCCCCTTTGAAAAGTTATTTTTATTATATTTATTTATTATTACATATTTCCCAAAGGATTTTTAACAGAGCAAGGACATTTTCACAGTATGTCTGATAATATTTTTTCTTCTGAAGAAAGTCTTATTTGTTTTATTTTGGCTAGAATAAAAGCAGTTTTAATTTATTAAAAAAATCATTTTAAGGTAAAAATTATTAGCCCTTTTAAGCTATATTGTTTTTTCAAAAATCTACAGAACAAACCATCGTTATACAATAACTTGCCTAATTACCCTAACCTGCCTAGTTAACCTAATTAACCTAGTTAAGCCTTTGAATGTCACTTTAAGCTGTATACTAGTGTCTTTAAAAATATGAAGTAAAATATTATTTACTGTCATCATGATAAAATTAAATAAATCAGTTATTAGAAATGAGTTATTAAAACTATTATGTTTAGAAATGTGTTGAAACAATCTTCCCTCCATTAAACAGAAATTGGGGGGAACATTAACAGGGGGGATAATAATTCTGACCTCAACCTCATTGTGGATAGCAAAGTATTTCATTATTTTATACATACACTGATGTAACGCATCATTAATGAATGAGACCCAATGTTCAGTTAAAAAAAAATATTTAAAAAAAAATTAATTATATTGGCTTATGATTAATAATTTTGGGACTAATCCTAAATGTTCTTAATCAAATAGGAGCTACATACAAACAAAAAAAGAGAAATATTTACAGTATCTTTTTCAGTTTTACTTTTTAATTGATTCGTTTTTAAATTCATGTTTACTTTTATAGAGAGGGTTTGGAATAAAATTCAGATTTGGCCAGGACTGTCTTGAATTTAGCTGGCTATTTATTTATTCACTCCTTATTCTAAGCATCCTTCAATTTAAATTTAAGTTTCCACTGTTTTAATTCTCTGCAAAAGCTTAATGCATGTGGTAAATGACAATCATTTTAGAGTATTCACACTGCAGTGTAAATCCACATATGCAGCTACTACACGATTCATTCTAAAAGAGCAGTTTTGAGTAGATTTGAACCCTTTCGGTCAAATAAATAGCAAAAATCTCCCCAATTACCAGCTCGAACCACCAGGTGGAGATACTGAGAGCGCTTTCCCCCTTTTCTTGACCTGTACTCGCAGGATGTAAAGCCATATGTCAGTTTCTTATGAAGAAAACAAACAAACAAACTCGACATACCGAACAGTGAATTTTTAGTACATCATGATGCATTTATATTGTGAAATGCACTCGAAAGCACTTAACTATGAAGGATTATTAACCACAGACACATGGTGTTAATGAATGCACAATTGTAGTCCGCTGAGAAGCTGTTCAACTGAACTAAAAGCTCTCAGCCCAACTTTAGGGAATGTTTCCAATTCTTACAAGGCTAGTTTCTTGTTCAAGACAATCATTTCTGGGTGCGATTCCTCGTGGCACCCATCTCAGGGACTTCTCTTAATGTTTTCAATAGAAAGAGAGTACTATTTAAAAAGAAGAAGAAGAAAAACATGGACATTTTTAGGGAATAAAAATACAATCACAGCGATTTCTTCACATACAAAACCTACCCAGACAAGGCTTTGGTGTGTATGTATGTGTGTGTAAAGCGTGTAACTCATGGTTGAGAGGTGAAACGGGCTTTCTCGTTTCACGTCCCAGCATTCATCTCTCTGTGTGTGTAAATATCAGCGCGCAACACTGCGCTCCAAATTAAAACATTGTAATTATTAAGCATCTCCTGAAATGAAATGGATTTTATGTAAGTTAGATTATTTATACAGAGCACGAATAAGCTGCTCTTTATCTATTTCTATGCTCGTTACAGAAAAACGGATTCAGTCAAAAAATCATTTTAAACTTATGATGAATGCTTTTTTTTCTGTATTAGACTGTGAATTTTGAGGACGAGAGGGATTTGTATCTATAATATGAGGTTCAACACTGTTAGGTACTGTAGCAATAACTGGAAGCATTTACTACAGTCATCTTTGCATTCTAAGATTATTTTTTATTTGATAATTATAATTATATTATTATTCTTAGCCTATTGTTGTTCAGTTATTCTTGCATGCTGGTTCATAATAATGAAACCTTCGGGCTTTTGTGTTTCCTTAACGTGTTGCTGAGGGGAGGGTGGGTTTGGGTTTCGGATTTTTTTTTTTTATTCTGAATGTTTCTGGGTTGCTGTTGTTGGAAACGCAACACGCCCTGTTCATTCTGTTCGCACACAGACACAAGCACAAAGTATTTCTTACTGTGTAGGACTAAGGTAATATAAGGGCGCTGATGGTCAAAACATACATGAACGCAGATGCAAGCTCAACTTCTTACTGTTTGGTGTGTGTCAGAGTATGGAGGGTGATCGGGGCCAAAAGTCTTTAAAAGAAACACGCTAAGTTTGATTGTGTCAACATGCACTTGTATACAGCAAGCACAAAAGACAACCAAATTGATAATATTTTGGTCACACATATTCAGAATACAGATGTCACAATTATCTATGAAAGACTTCGCTATACAGTGGTCCCTCGCTGTAACGCGGCCGAAAAAAGTGTCGTGGATTTTTTTCATGTAACTTTACATGCTTTTTTCATGCGTTCAGCTCGCCAAATGTACATAAATCTTCGATTAGGAAGGTAGAAGTTACGTGACTGTAGGGCACAGAATAAATAAATGAATACTTATTTATATATATACTTATGAATACTTTTTCATTAATACTGGACTTAGTTTTCTACAAATGTTTGAACTTTGAGAATGTTATAACTAGAGAGAAAAGTGTAAAAATGTTAATGCCCATCTGAGAAAAGTGTATGAAGTCTGTAAAGAGGGGTTTTACAGTGTTAGAAAATCTATAATAATTTGTACAAAAATAAAGCTGACTACTTCACGGATTTCACCTATTGCAGGTTATTTTTAGAACGTATCTCCTGCGAATAACGAGGGACCACTGTATTGCTATATACACAGGCAAACAGACATCATACTGCCTTTTTAAATTTTTGACCTCAACCTGGACAAACGAAGTTTGTCTACTCTAAACATACTAAAAACTGTCAAACTGTTCATGACAACATACAATTGTGTGGGTTTTGTTCAAAGCATTTTGGCACTTTTCACCTTCCATATTAAAGCAAACAGATGTGTTTTGCATTATTGCTTTAAAGACCTTAGCAACGGCAACAGCCTACAGTATTTATTTTTGACAGGCATAAAAAAACGTTCACACATCAAATGTTTTCAACCCAAAAAGGAATTTTTTAATGCGTTTGCCTGTTTATAGACAACATAGGCCTGAAAACGAGTTACAAAAAGGAAGTTTTTAAAAATTCTGCATCAAAATGAGAGTCTTTGAAAATGATTATTAGGGATTTAACAAAAATATGTTCCTTTATAGTTTCTTTTAATACTGTCATTGCCAGAATAAGAGCAAATTAAAATCAGTTTACTTTTAATGACTTACCTTAGCATTTGGGTTAATGTCAGAGACATCAGAATGTAACTCTGAATTTAAGTTTAGCTACATTTATGCCATGTCACATTTCAAAACGACAACAAGCTCTACTCTATGCTTTTTTATGGCAGCACTTTTGCTGTACTGTCAGGTGGTACAAATTGTAAATTTTAAGTTTATTTACAAGTTCTATTAAAATATGAATATTTTTTTATTCTCAAGCTATGATTTTGTAATTATGGTAATTACCACATGGAAGAAACACACTTTTTGTCATCACTTCGAGACTGCGCAAGTGCTGACACTGCCAAGTGGGTTGACTTTGCATCTGCGCGTGTGTACATTAGGTGCAGTATGTTTAGACCCTAACAATCGAAGACTATATAGTGCATACTATATAATCAGTATGTTCTGCATAGTATGAATGAAACGCAGCATGCAGAGCGATCCTATACTGTATTCTGCTCATCCAGTATGAAAATATCATACACTAATCCAACACTTGACATGTGTTTGTGTGTATGTGAGGTTTTGAGTGCTGTACTTCTAATGAAGTTCCTCCAACACTACTGATGCATTCTACACATTTCGATATTTTTGTTCTTTTTCTACATTCTTTATTATTATTTTTTTGTTAATTTATGAATCAGAATGTGTCTATCTCCCTGGATGAAAAACATCAACTACAGCAGCAGCAAAACAAACAAAGGTAGCATCTGTTACCAAAACCCTTAAGACTGTACTTGGCGTGCAGAAGTCTTTTTATGTACTAAATATGTACAGGAATCATTTTTTTGTTTTGTTTTCAAGTGCCATAGCTAGTGTGAAGTGAAGCTGAATGGCATACAGGGTAGATGCTTTACTGTATATGTTGTTTACTTGAGAAGCAATCAAAAAGTGGAATTCAGATGCAAGTGTGAATATTCAGACGACACAGGCTCTGACTGACAGGACTTTAGCACATGTCCACAAAATAAACATGTAGCAATTGGGGAGGGAAGGTTTCTGTTCACTTGCCAACAATGTGAGTGTGTGTGTGTGCGTATGCGAGTTTGAATTGAGAAAAAACAACAACAGTATAGAAGTGAAGGTCGAATAGCACTTTGCATGATGGAGCGAATATGTGTGCTGGTTGTTTGAAGGGGTGGTTGGGAGGGGGGGTTTAGGGTGAGCTTGAAGTGCGAACATTGTGGAAATGGACATGTAAAAGTTCTGATTCATCTGAGACCTTAAAGTGTCTCCTCCATGTTGTATATATACCAAGCGAAGGACTTAAGTGATTTTTTGTTAAATTCTATATTTTATGGCTTTTGTAGACATTTCTTTGTGGGATAAAAAAAATAAAGAAACTTTTATGGATGCAAACTTGCGTTTGTCGTAATTTCATTTCATTCTCAGTGTCATGTGTGGAAACAAATGCATACATTAAAGTGTTTCTGATAAGTTATTATAATACAATAAAATACAAAAGGCGTTCTCTCTAAGTTTGAAGGTCAAAACTCTAAAACGGCACTGAGCATGGCAGAGATTAACAGTGTTTGTGTTTTGTTTATATACATGCATTCGGTTTATTTAATCAATCAATCAGAACAAATATGTGCATATATACAGACAGTCAAGCCTGAAATTATCTATACACCTGATTTTTTTGGTTTAAATGTAAATAAAACCTGAGAAATATTTTTTCCACAACGATGCTACCGATGCCCGGTGGGTGGTTAATACTGTTGCCTCACAGCAAGAAGGTAGCTTGTTCAAGTCAAGGCTGGGCCAGTTGGCATTTCTGTGTGGAGTTTGCATGTTCTCCCCGTGCTGATGTTGGTTTTCACCGGGTGCTCCGGTTTCCCCCACAGTCCAAAGACATGCGCTATAGGTGAATTTAATAAACTAAATTGGTCTTGGTGTATTGGTACTTCCCAGCTGGAAGGGCAACCGCTGCGTAAAACATATGCCGGAATAGCTGGCGGTTCATTCCACATTGGCGACCTCTGATAATCAGGGCCAAATGAAAATAAATGAATGAATGAATGAATAAATGATGCATCTTGTATATTGTCTTATTACCTTTTGGGAGAAGTGTGTCATTTTCGGTCAAAAAAAAAAAAAAAAAAACTTGCTGGTTAAGTAAAAGTTACTCTAGGTCAGAATATGCCAGGTGTATGAATATCTTTGAGCTTGTCTGTATACACAAACACACACACAGTTTTTACAAAATTATTAGCCCTCCTCCGAAATTGTATTACTTTTTCAAATATTTCCTAAGTGATGTTTAACAGATTTTTTTTTACCATATTTAAATATTTTCTTCTGGAAAAAGTTTTTTTATTCTTTAAGTTTGGTCAGGGGGAAAGTACTTTAAAAATGTATCTAATAAATTTTCTTGGGTCAATATTATTAGGTCCCTTCAGATTTTTATTTATTTATTGTTGTTTTTAAACAATTGGCTTTAGAACAAACCACTGTTTTCTGCTGTTGCCTAATTAATGTAATTTAACCAAATACATTTTAAATACATAATTAGTTATGTATTTATGTAGTTATTAGAAATTAGTTATTAAAACAATTATGCTTCGAATGTATTGTAAAAAATATTCCCATAATTAAACCGTACTTGGGAAATATTTGAAAATAATTAATTTCACAGGAGGGCTAATAATCTTGCCTTCAACTGAATATATTAAAATAAAGTCTAGTCCTTTGTAAAAAAATAAATAAATAAAAATAAAAAAATAAAAAAAATAAAAAAAAAAAATATATATATATATATATATATATATATATATATATATATATATATATATATATATAAATAATGAGAATAAATGAAATGTACTACTATTTTTCTGAACGAGTACTCTTTTGAGCTAAAAGAGCTGTTTAATTAGAGAATGTGGTCAGAAATATCTAGAAGAAACCCTGTCATGTATCATTCAATGTGAAATGATGTGAAATACCAGATTATGCTGGTTAATTACATCCTCAAATCTCACACTTACTTATGTGGCTATAATAATTTTTTATAATAATCTGGCTATAATAATTTTGCCTGTAAAGAAGGATAAAAAATAAAATAAAATATGAAAATAAATATATATATATTCAAAAATAGGATGTTTAATTTTTTATTCCCTGGAAAACAAAACAAGGTTTATATCAAGCCTTGCATATTATCTTTGAATGTAAAAATATAGATATTTTATGCATTGTCTTAACCAGCTTTTAAGCATGCACTTATAAATGAGGAAACCCAGCCAGCAATTTCTGATTTTAAAAGATGTCTAATAGACATTTAAACACAGTCATCTTAGCTAAAGCAAGGTTAATTTGGGCTGTCATTTAAAATCAAATAGGCCAAAACTAGACTAGTCATGAAATAAACAGAAATGAATGACTACACATATCAAGTCTGTCTAATCTGTCTATTTGACGACTGTTTTGGGCTATTCTTAGATGTCTATTAGATTTTCACTGACAGCCCAAGGTAAGCCTTGTTTTAGCCAAGCGGTCTACGTTTAGATGTTATTAGACGTCTATTAAACACAACATTGTTTGCTGGGAAAAGTCTGATCTTTAAAAAAATGATGCCCACTTTCAAACATTGTGCACATTGCTTTTACCCCATAGACAGCAGTTCTTTACATACAGTATATTCAGCCTGTAAAAAAGTATATAGTGTATGAACAGGAGTCCCCCCATGAACCTGAGCCGTGCCTCTGCGTGCTCTCTGTGGATCTGCTAAAAGTTTCCTTGAAGGTCAAAGGTTAAGCTGTGCAGCTGGTCTCATCAAAGGCAGGAACAGACTTCTTCAGGCTCCCGCAACTCCTCAAATCTGAAAAGCCACAATACACACACGACTGTGATGCATATTCATAATTTATCACAAAGAGAAGCTTTTTCTTAAGATCCAAAATGAAATTTAGTGGATTGCACATTAATAATTTGTTTTGATTTGATGCGGTTCTTGGAGAGGATTACAAAAAAAAAAACACAAAGCACCTTTGAAATATCAAACAAATGTGGCGAAGTGGTTTTCGTTTGTTTGTTTATTTTTTATCCCTGTACTTCTGAAGCGAAGCCTCCCTCTTGATACAAACAACAGGCATCTCATATGTCTTCCATGAGACAGTAATTAATATCTAATCAAAGTCAACGCTCTCTAACGCACAAAGAACTATTAAATATGTAATCAAAGAGAACACTCCACATGCCACAAAGGAAACCACGCCCCTCTTCTTCAAGCCTCTGCTGTCATGGAAATGAAATAATTTCTCCCCTCATTAGAGTTTTTTTCCTCCAAACCTTCAGGCTTAATTAGACAGCTTTTCCTGTTCGTTCTGAAGTTTGCGCCTTTCAAACGAACTATCAAATCACTTGCAAAGTTGGAAAACATGGAGGTGTGCCATGTGGACATGTTTGCGAGATCCACCGCTGCCGGAAATAAAAATGCAAACGAGTGTGGAAGCTCAGCCCTCAGCCCTGTGACACGCGGGGTTCTCCTCACCTGAGAGACCCAGCTTCTTGCAGCAGGAGTTGCAGGTGTGCTTGAGAACAAAGCTCTGGATTGCATCATCGCCCAAATTGGCAGGTCCAAACGCCATCTCTCCAGGGGAGCTGCAACAGGAGCAAAGTTTACTTAACCGAGTAAACAAATGCATGAAGAAGGAAACATTTGCACGTTTACTAAAACAAACATGTTTAAACATTGATACTTGTTTGGTGTGTTTATTCACCTTTTATCATCGACTCTGATCAGCGAGGGGTCTGTTAGGTCTGCTCCCACACCTTCAGACACAAATAAAGATTCAATGCATCATGTTTACAATAATATTAATCATCATCATCATTAACTCTTGTGCACTGTTCAAATTTGCTACCCTTTTGTTACACGTTGGGCGCTTCTGTTACCTTTCTTACAAAAACCAGCAGACTGAGGAACAGCTTTTTTTTTTACCCAGAGCTGTCTCCCTTTTCAACTCTGCCCCTCATTGACTATTTTGCCCCCTAATACACCCCCCACTCTCCTCTAACTTAAACTCCTCACAATCATTGCACTGTTTAACATTTGCACACTTAAAATTTGCACATATCCATTGCACTGATTTACTTATTTGAACTCTACATACCCACTGCACATGGACATCTGTAATTATGTACACACCCGCTGCATATATACATTTGTAATCATGTTTATTTATCTGCACACTACTGATTATTAATAGCATCCTGTACATATATTCATTTATTGTAAATCTCTGTTCATAGCTAATACAACCTGTATGTAATGTTCATAGTACATCCATCTGTAAATATCACCATAGTTTTTCTATAAATGCACTTTATAACTTATCCCTGTATCCTGCACTTGCTGCTATTGCACTGCTGGTTAGACCTAAACTGCATTCCGTTGCCTTGTACTTGTGTAATGACAATAAAGTTAAATCTAATCTAATCTAAACTTTAGGCATGTTAAGTATGAACCTGTTAAGTATGAACACACGTTTATAACAACCAATTTATACCTTGTAGATCCAGCACTAGCAGTTCCTTGTTGGTGTACTCGTATGTCCAGTGAGAGAAAGCTAGTATTGTTTCCTCCAGGCCAGAAGAGGGCAAGATTTCCTCACCCGTGTTATTGTTGTATTTTCTGAAATGACCACTCATGTTATTCTCTACAGTCAACCACTGGCCATCAGAGCGCCAGTGCAGCAAGGACACATCCAGAAACCTGCATACATAAACATGATTAGAGTTATGTGTTCATAGTCCTGATAAAATCAACTTCTAATCATCATAACATAAAAAGTTAATGATGCTGACTGACCTAGGACTGTGGGGCACACTGCTGGGTTTAACTTGGTTGAATCGCTGCATGAGCTTCTGTGCCGCTCTCTGTTGTTGAATTTCCTACATGTTGAAAATAATTTTTTTTTAATAGAGAGGCAGAGAGAAGTATTATTAAAGTGGTATCAAATAATACATTAACAAAAACCTAATACATCATAATAACTGTTATAATTAAAAATAATATATCATTTTATCACAGTGTTTAAATTGATCTTAAATCATAAAATAATAATAAAAAATGTCATTTAAAAGAAAAAAAAAAGAGAGAAATAATATATGTTTTTTTTCTTCCAGTGTTTTAATTCATAATGTGCATAAATGAACTTCCAGACTGTTGCCCAAAGTTTAACTGCCAGTTATATACAAATGATACATCTACAGTATGTGTCTGCTAAAACACCTTGGGCTCTATTTTGACGCTCCATGCGCAAAACGAAAAGCGCAGGACGCAAACGCTTTTAGGGCATGTCAGAATCCATATTTGCTAATTTAAGGACGGGGAAATCCGCTTTGTGCCGTGACGCATGGTCTTAAAGGGTTGAGTTTATTTTCATAATGAGTTATAGGTGTGTTTTGAGAATAAACCAATCAGAGTCTCATCTCTCATTCCCTTTAAGAGCCAGCTGCGTCGCGCCATAAACGCATTTGCTATTTACAGGACGTAAAGTAAGTGGAAAAACTGAGCATTTCACAAGCAAACAGTTAACAGTTTTTTTGACAGTTAAACAGTTAAACAGAGTGAGAGATAAATGATCTACTTTCACTTTCGCTCTCGTGGATAGGGAAACCTTTACGCACAGACATCAATTAGCCTATAAATAATTAATTTTCTTTGTAGCGCAAATATGTTTCAAAACTATTTTGTTTTAATTTCCAGCAAACGAATAAATGAACAATAACAACGAAGTGTGTTCAAAAACCTGAGTTATATCCTAAAACACATGCTGTGCCCCATATGGTCTAAAACCTGCAGGTGGGCAAATCTAAGCTTATTTTTAATAAAACAAATAGAAATATGGATATAATGAATAATACTGCTAATAATAATAACATTATACAAAATTGTTATGAATGAACTGAAAAAGCCTCCCGAGATGAAGAACGCATAAAAGCAGTGATTTTTCATATTTATGTAGGCTAGAAAATAATGTTTTGTAATATTTTAATCCTTTATATTTATATCCTATATCTATTCTTATTATATCCTATATATAGGCCTATCCTTAATATTTTAATTTTTTCATATGTAAAGATATTTGCGTATTGCTCTACATCTTGTGTGTAGGTTATTAAACAGTGTGTAAGCGAGGCACAACTCTGCGCTGGAGTTTAAACCGGGTTTGTTTTGGTCTAATGAAAAATCTATTATAGTTTCTCAAAATAGCAACGTGCCAGCTGTCCGCCTCAGAACACCTTCCTTTTTAGACCAGAACGCCTATGGGCGCACATATGAGCGCAAATGCATTTGCTATCTAAAGAGCGTGGCGCAACGCCTCAAAACGACTCATGCACCAAGTTGAACCTAGCAAACAAGTATTGCGCCGCGCCTTGTGCCACATTTCGCCGGGTGTATGATAGGGCTTGTCGGTCGGGTGAGCAACTGACTCAGGCTTTACAACATATTTCAAGATGGCTTAAGCCGTCTCATTTAACATTAAATGTCAATAAAACTATTTTTGTTTCTATGTGCTTCTCCATAAGAAATAGGCCTGCAAGGCATACATTTGAGGTGCTGATTAAAAATAAAGTTATTGAAGAAGCGAACAAATTTAAGTATATTGGCATAACTCTAGGCATGAATTAAAAATTTTGTAGTCATGTTAAAAATATTCATAAGAAGGCCGAGCCAAGTCTAAACTGTTTTTGTCTTATTAGAAAAATTTTAATGTATCAAACTGCAAAATGATACATGCATTCAATGATATACTTCTATATTATATATTAATATATCTATATTATATATTATTATATCTATAACACTTCTATTGCATTATATCATGGTCACAAGCCTCTTTAACCACATTAAAGCCTATTGATTTGATATATAAATGAGCAACCAAAATTATGGAATTAAAGCCTACCCGATGGCATCATTGTGAGGTTTTATATAAACATAACCTTTTTAATTTTGATGGTTTTATAAAATTGAGTTATCTTAAATTGTTTTTAAATGTTTAAATATTTGTTTATTTAATAATTGTTTAAATGTTCCAATGCTGTTTTCTAATCAGTTGGCATAAAACCTGCTAATGGTGACTGTCTTGTCCCAATATGTAAGACCTCTTTTGGCCAATCTGTTTTCTCTGTTAAGGGAAACCAAATTGTGGAATGATTTACCTGTTATCCTACAATTAGAAATGAATACAAAAATTTTAATAGTGTACTTAAAAAAGGTTAAAAACAGAACAGCAGTGTTTGCACAAATTCTCTAGTATTGGTTTGTTTGATCATGCCACATTTGTTTTTGCCTTACAGCAATTTTATTTAAAGGATTATAATGTTGTGTATATGTATCTGTTTTATTTTCATTTTATGTCAAGTCTCCCGTAGACAGGTGTTGAGAATTAGCAAGTCTTCTAAAAACTTAATTTGGTTGTCCAGTGTAATTGTGGTGTTCATGTCAGTCAAACAAACAAACAAACAAACAAATAGATCTTAAATCCTATAATAATAAAATTAAGAAGTAAAAAAGTAAATAAATAAATTAACTTTAAATAAAAATATATAAAACTAAACTAAACAAAACAAAATGTATTGATCACCAAATCTACATATAAGACTAATTTAGAATAAAGAATCGTGTGACACTAAATGTTGGAATAATGATGATATTATCATATACAGACTTTTAATATCACACAGTTCTAAAATATTGTCTGTAATTATAAGGTTTTAAATAATCAAACAACTG